>NC_137826.1:9655284-9770284 GCF_963921795.1 Nannobrachium achirus | reverse complement strand
ATCTAATCCAATCAGATAGGGATTAAAAGTTTTGAACTATTGCTCCATATTATCAGGGTCAAGGTTTTCAGTCACAATTACATATTCTCCAATATTGCTTGAACACGCAGTTAACAATATAGCAATATCTCCTCTATAAAGTTGAAGTTGTCTGTTTGTGGATGTGTCTGCGTGCCCGAATTATGCCCAAATATGAACATACCTGATTTCAATGTGCTGACCTCACATTAGGCTACTCAACTTTAGCACAACTATAGGTTGGCTTGCGAACCCCAGTTTAGACTAAGCAGTGCTGGTCTAAAATGAATAAATATTCGGTGCATTGCTTGTTTCTTGCCTCAAACGTTTCCAAAAAACATACTTTAATGTGCAGTCTAGCTGTAAAATTAGATTGTTTGTTACTTGGCTGCCATGTTGGGTACATATAGCAGACCAAAATCCAAGCACTGCAGCATACAGCACGATCTGACCGGAGCATTTGGGGGTCAGGTGGACTACTGTAGCATGGTGCTGCTGTCCATATGCAGATTATACAAACAAGCCACATTTTGGTCTCAGTAGTGGCCACTTTCTTCAGAGAAGTTACATCAGTAATTTGATAAATTAACTTAGAAATGAACTAAGACAAATATCCAAATGAACAGGAACCTGGCTTTGTAGTACCAACAGGCCTGGATTCATTCACAGGCTTTGGGCAGGGCAGTTGGGGGATCAGGGCTGTGCAGAGAGCACTGAGTGGTAGGGATGGGACGATTATGAAAATTTCATATCAAGATTATTGTGACAAAAGAAATCTCGATTTATGATATTATCACGATAATCAAAATCCATTATCCTGGGGCGGAACATTTGCCAAAAAATTGCAGATCTACAAGCTCACAGAGCGCCGCATTGCGACGCGTTGTGAGCTTGACGTGAGACGTGAGACTGGAAACAAAGGAGAAGAGACATACAACACAAGAAGGGGTTTGGATTCAAACCCAGGTTGCTGGGTCAGGGTGGGTTGGGTCGGGTTCAGGCAGAATTTGAGAACTCTAGTTTAATGTGGGCCATAAGTCATAAGTGACTGTCATTGTAATGGGAAAGAAAGAGAGGTAGATTGTGTTTTAAATTATTTTCCTTAGACATATAACTATTTATTTTCAGTTTATTTTATGGAGAAAAAAAAAAGTGGAATGTGGGCCAAGTCATAAATGACATTGTGAAGCAATTGAAAGGGAGACGTGCTCAGCTTTAATGTTAACCCACTTGATAGCAAGCACGCAGGCAGGCAGGCAGGCAGGCAGGCAGGCAGGCAGGCAGGCAAATGTACATTAGTTTGTTTCATGGAAACAGTTGATTGTGCTAATCGCACAGAATATTTCAAAAGAGAGAAAATTTAACAAAATTACTTTGATTACAAATTGTGTCAGAATAGAAATGGAAGGCCAAGCCACATTTCACTTGTCTTTTCATACGTTCAAGCAAATAAAGAGATACAGGTAATTTATTAAGTACCATTAATGTCATTTTATCTACTGACCCCTGGTCATGTATGTTACTGTATAATGACTGTCAACATAAAAAATCCTAACAGCACAATCTCAATTACTAACAAGTACAGTATGTTCAACCTAGTCGAGACCAGATGGAGAAGTCTTGCAGCTCTATTATTGTCCAATAGAACTGTTAAAAACACATTTCACTGTCGTACTGTTTGGTCATCGTACACAAGCTCAACGTGGAGGGGAATGGTTTTCATCTGGGGTGTTTTTTATCTGCAAGCTGACAGGAAAACATGTGTGTGTGTGTGTGTGTGTGTGTGTGCGTGCGTGCGTGCGTGCGTGCGTGCGTGCGTGCGTGCGTGCGCGCTTGCGGCCCAAATTCAGGGGGGCCAAATGTGCATCCTGCCCACGCAATCAAAAGTTATGAAAAAATAAAAGAAAATCCTAATTTCTAATTTTTTGGGGCATTATGGTATGAATAGAACTTGTTACAACCATGTTACAATTAGTATGATGCATAGCCTGATGAAGGTGTAAGACCTGTTGCACTGTGCCAAAATGCATAGTTTTCCACACATTTCGAGGGTTTTAGGGCATTTTACTCCCTCACTTTTTTTCCCCCTCAAGTCGATGCAGGTGGGAAGGTCGGCCACCTTCTGTTTCTTCTTTCCCCCCCTAGTACTACGGGCTAGATCCGGCCCTGAATACAAATCTAATCCAATCAGATAGGGATTAAAAGTTTTGAACTCTTGCTCCATATTATCAGGGTCAAGGTTTTCAGTCACAATTACATATTCTCCAATATTGCTTGAACACGCAGTTAACAATATAGCAATATCTCCTCTATAAAGTTGAAGTTGTCTGTTTGTGGATGTGTCTGCGTGCCCGGATTATGTCCAAATATGAACATGCCTGATTTCAATGTGCTGACCTCACAGTAGGCTACTCAACTTTAGCGCAACTAGGTTGGCTTGCGAACCCCAGTTCAGACTAAGCAGTGCTGGTCAAATATGAATAAATATTCGGTGCATTGCTTGTTTCTTGCCTCAAACGTTTCCAAAAATCATACTTTAATGTGCAGTCTAGCTGTAAAATTTGATTGTTTGTTACTTGGCTGCCATGTTGGGTACGTACAGCAGACCAAAATCCAAGCACTGCCCATGAGCACGGCACTGCATACAGCATACAGCACAACCCTCTGGCCGGAGCATTTGGGGGTCAGGTGGATCTACTGTAGCATGGTGCTGCTGTCCATATGCAGATCATACAAACAAGACACATTTGGGTCTCAGTAGTGGCCGAAGACCACTTTGGCCATTTCTTCAGAGAAGGTTACATCAGTAATTTGATAAATTAACTTAGAAATTAACCAAATGAACCTGGCTTTGTAGTGCCAACAGGCCTGGATTAATTCACAGGCTTTGGGCAGGGCAGCTAGGGGATCAGGGCTGTGCAGAGAGCACTGAGTGGTAGGGATGGGACGATATGAAAATTGCAGATCTACAAGCTCACAGAGCGCCGCATTGCGACGCGTTGTGAGCTTGTAGATCTGCATTTTTTTTAGCAAAGACATTTGATAGAGAGTGGAAAAAAGACTGTATCAAGTATGTATATTATAAGAACATTTTACCAATTAAAGAGGGTTTAAGTTGCACCGGATATGTAGCTCTGCAAATAAAAGGTGAATTGATCCTAGTGCATGACAGAGGTCGATATCAGGATAAGTGAAATCTCCACCATACGATTATCGTGAGTGTTTTTTATCACAATAAACGATAATATCGCTTATCGTCCCATCCCTACTGAGTGGGCAGGTGCTCAAACCTCAGAAAAGGGCACTTCTAATGCGTTCTAATGTAGCTAGTACATAGAACTTAGCATACTTTCTGGCCATCTCAAATAAAGTTGTTTTTCTGCACGTGCCTGCAGGGGATGCTCCACTGGGATCTGTCACTCATGTTATGGACCCTGGACTTGAAGATATAAGACTGTTCAGTAACGACTGGCTTCAGTAGAGGAAGGAGGAGGGCAGCAGCCTACTTCATCGAGAATACAGAACCGCATCTTCCAATTCGTCACTTCACGGAAAGCAGGTTGGCTGGGAATATATAATGCAATGGATCTTTTTAACTCTGCTCTTGAGAGGAACATGACATTTGTGCGTCCTGCATACTTCATAATCAAAGGCTTTTCTGGAATCCCTAATATGAAATATTACTATGTCTTCTTGTTTTTTGTTTATATTGTGTCATTGGTGGGTAACACGATAGTGATGGTTGTAATATACTTGGATCGCAATCTACAATCTCCTAAGTTCATTGCCGTCTTTAACCTGGCATTCGTGGACCTGTGTGGGAATTCAGCGATGGTGCCAAAGGTTCTCGACACCTTTCTGTTTGACCACAGGCACATATCCTATAACAGCTGCTTGACCTATTTGTTTTTCTGTTATGTCTTCCTCACGATGCAGTCTCTGAACCTGGTTATACTCTCCTATGACAGACTGGTGGCCATCACCTTCCCACTGAACTACCAGGTCGTCGTGACTCACAGGTCCATGTTTGTCATTGTTGCGTCCGCCTGGCTTTTCACGATCTTTGTAGTTCTTCTAGCGATCGGCCTCCTCACCAGGCTCTCCTTCTGTAAGTCTGTGGTTATAAACAGCTTCATCTGTGACCACGGCCCGATATACCGGCTAGCCTGCAATGACAACAAACCAAATTCTGTGATTGGCAAGACCTTATCACACATTCTCGTCAGTCTGCCTTTTGCGTTCGTCTTGTTCACCTACTGCTGTATTGGTTATGCTCTGTCTAAAATCAAAACGGGCAAGGGCAGACTGAAGGCAATGAAAACCTGCTCGGCTCATTTGCTGTTAGTCAGTATATTTTATTTACCACTCCTGATCACTTATTCTATCGGAGCGGCTATGCCTCCTAATGCCAGGATCATCAACTTGTCTTTGACCTCCATCCTCCCTCCCATGTTAAACCCAATCATATATGTCCTGCAGACAAAGGAGGTCAAAGAGTCTGTGACAAAGATGCTGAAGACATCCATTATCACTCTGAGGAAATAGATCTGTGAAAAAAGCTGATCATTAACAGAATGGAGTCAGTTTTAAACACTGAACTGTTATATTTATTATATTTCCCTTGTAAAATTGACCAAAGGGGAATTTATAGTAAAACAATAACATTTTCAATGTGTGGAAGTGTCTTAAGATGATATTATTGTGTATTTTTTATTGTGTCTATTATTGTGTGTACTGTAATTATGTCTTTCTATAGATCACTACAAAATAATACAATGTTGGTAGATCAAGTACATAAAACCAAAGGGCTGAAATGAGGAAAGTGCCCCAAATGTAAGGTTTTAAAAGTGGTCAGATACAATATTCTCTTACATTTTTATCCCAGGATTTTGTAACCCATTTTTTTCACCCAGTGCCAATTGCCTAAACTGTAATCCTGGTTTCCTGGCTGCTCTCCCTCTGCCAACGTTGTGAGCATGTAGATCTGCTATTTTCACAAGTTTGCCTCTTGCTTACTTAATATTTAACAGTTTGGCCAGTCCTGTCAAATATTCGACTATTCGAATACTTTGAGGTCGAATAATTCGAATACTAAAAATCACTATTCGTGAATGCCCTATAATACAATATTTTCAAAGTTAGAACAAATGTCAAAACAAAAGCTGTAATGAGAAGGTTATTCCCCAAAATGGTCTATCTTTCTCTTGTCTTTGTGTTGCCCAAAATAAAGCTGAAGAACTAGTAAACGCCATTGCAATATAAGCTTTGATTGATGTGTTTTTCTTTGTTCATTGCATGCGCATATTCTTAAGTGCATGTAGATCACTTTGATGAAGGTAAGCACACATGGGTTATTGATAGCCTAATGTATATTACATTATAAAATCCTGAGTAGAGATCAGAGTTGAATTAAAAACAGTGTGTATACCCTGGCTTATTTATTTAACAAACTAGACAACAATGTCAGTTGCTTTTTAAAGTAATTATATGCAAATAACTTAAAAATATGAAAGTTTCGCCATTACGTCACAAAGGTTACCTGGCAGCCGTTTGGAATAGAAGGTCCATTATGTAACAAGTGGAAAATGTTGTAGTTGTACATACTGTACTTTTGTTACTGTACTTGATATAGCAGTGGCTTATAAACGTTTATATGCCTTCTTTTTATTTATTGTTCACATTGTAAATGCCTCACGTTCAAAAATAGCTCTAAATGCAATGCTCTGGCACTCTATACTCTTAAATATGAAATAATATGTCTCTGATGATGGCTCATATAGCCGAAACGCTGAAACGATTTGGATTGTGCTACCTTTTTGGAATTTTTAATTCCTACTTTTTATGTATACTGGACTTTAGGTCTAGCACTCCACTGAGAAACCCCAATGCTGATGCACATCCTCTTTTTCTTATTTATAAAATGATATGTATACGTAATGTATATAAATGTCCTCAAGCAGTATTTGTTTATGTTTCCAAAGGACCCATCAGATGCCATATTTGGCCAAATAGTTATTCATTTTGTGTTAAAACATATATTACCCATAGCCCAGTTGTCAATAGCCTGAAACTTGTTCAGGAGGAAATTAAAAAAAAGAGAATAAAGTACTGGAAATACGTCCATGACTTATTAATCATACAATTATGTTAAGCCAACATTAAGTTCACTAATATATCATATATGATAATAGAGCAAGTGTACTGTACTTTTCCTGTGACAAACTAAAGTGTGTGTGTGTGTGTGTGTGTGTGTGTGTGTGTGTGTGTGTGTGTGTGTGTGTGTGTGTGTGTGTGTGTGTGTGTGTGTGTGTGTGTGTGTGTGTTGTGCGTGCGTGCGTGCGTGCGTGCGTGCGTGCACACGCAAGTGCATGTGTGTGTGCACGAAGGAGCCTATGACATTTCACACTGCAGTTGCATCAGGCAATGGAATCCTTTTGGGACACACTGTAGTGATAACATACGTACATCAGAGTCTTAAAACTTCAAAAACATATTGCTGTCTTTAACCTGGTATTTACAGACCTGTGTGGTAACACAGCCTTGGTGGAAAATGTTATTGATACCTTCCTATTTGAGAACTAGTACATCTCCTACAATAACTGCATGACATACTTCTTCTGTTATGTCTTTATGTCTATGCAGTCTCTTAATCTGGTTATATACTCTCTTATGACAGACTGGTGACTATCTCCACTTTCACACTGCGCTACCAAGTGGTTGTGTCTCACCATGCAGGCTATTATTGCTGGTTCTTCATGGGTTTTCATTATCATTATTTGACTCAAAGCAATTGGTTTCCTGACCAGACCTTCCTCCTGTCATTGGCCATTAATAGCTTTTTTCTTCAATCATACGCTATTATGTACATTGGCCTGCATTGACTATTCCCCTAGCTAAAGGAAAAAGGTGATGCACACATCCTCTCCAAGTGCTGGTGCTGGGCTCAGGTCGACATAGGATTAAAAAGAACTAGCCCTTACCCGTTCAAAGATATGAGCTCCGAAATGATGTGCAGTGTGTGGGTGGGGTGTGCACTGTGCACACAGTATATGAGGGATGGAAAGTAACTTTAACTGGTGCTTGCATGATAATATGTAGGAGCATCAATGTAAGAAATACCCGTTTCGTTTAATGGCTATAGAGATACTGTGTACCGATCTGCATGATTTTTGGACAACATCTGTAACAGGGCCAGACAACCGCCTACACACACACACACACACACACACACACACACACACACACACACACACACACACACACACACACACACACACACACACACACACACACACACACACACACACACACACACACACACACGCACACACACACAGAGCTGGTTAAACATGTTGCCTCATGCTAGATGCAGAATAGATATGCCTCATGCTAGATGCAGAATAGATATAGATACACCATAAAAATGCTAATATACAGCATATGATTTGTGAAAGTGACAAACGGGCTTCACAGTTATGTCAGGTGTGTTCATATGCTAATGGTGATGCGATTTCAGATCAATTGCTCCAGCCACTGAGGAGAAACGCTGTGACAGACAGACAGACACTCACTCAGACAGACACTCACTCAGACAGACATTCGCAAAATTATATGTTTGATAGAAGTCCGCAAAACAGCTTTCCCTATAGTCATTGCATATTTGTTCCCTATTATTATACTCGGGTTACCCTTCATTTTCAACTGAATAACTTCACACGGCGGCCGTCTTGCTATTATGTTAATGAAATGCCACCCCGGTAGGGCTGTCACGATGTGACATTTTACATGACGATTAATTGTCACTCAAATAATTGGCGATTAACGATTTAATTGTGTTTTTGACGTTGATAATTACATTTCTGTTTGGCTTTTAGGCTTTGAAGCTGCACATGGCAATCATGACACATAACCTAAATATACAAAAAAATTACTGACATATTTGACAACTTTATACTTAAAAAATAACATTGATAGTGGAAATAGCCGATCTACAAGCTCACAACGCGTCGCATCGCGACGCGTTGTGAGCTTGTAGATCTGCTATTTCCACTATATTTTACTTTTTTTTTTTTATATATGAACATTTTTCAACATGGAAACGATTATGACGATTATGAAAAATAATCACGATTATTTCAAAAAATCACGATTAGACGATTATGTAGTAATTGTGACAGCCCTACAACCCGGTTTTTCAATGCAAAATGCAAACATGGCTGCCTGGTGAATATGGTCTATATTGGCGATGCTCTGTGTCACGCGTGAATCAAAACAGCACCCCGGTTTCGACAATGGAACAAGGGGGGAGCGCTTGTTTTCGGTGGAGATGACGGAGGCACGCCGGCGTTATATTATACACACAATCTGATCTAGCAATCATGACATAGGCTATTTATTATAGTCACTAATTCACTATGAAGTGTCTTTAATTATAATTAAAGTAAAAATAGTCAAATAACAAACAAGGACAAATTGTTCTGCCCACAACCTTATCAAACCAAAATGCCTAAACTACTGTAAATGTAGGCCTATTATAACTATGATAATGGTTCTTAATTGGTCCCAATTATTAAGTATAATACTTGACCTTATAAATATAGAATGTTTATGATTATATATGTTATGACTTATGAAACATCGCATAGTCGAGCGCTGCTACGGTCGCATGAGCCGACTCAGCGCCGTTACCGACTTATGTGCCGTTATGAACAGAATAGTAAATCTTCAGCCCCCCGAATTTCGTCACCTGCGCGCGGTCCAGGGGGAACACAACGGAGCGCTCCCTACCTCCGGTTCAGCCAATCACAAGCTTCCACTGCCGATACCGGGGTGCTGTTTTGTTACAGGCCTGTGTAATCAGAAATGTAATCAGAAATTATAGAAACAGATTTGGTGGTGGTATATGCATGTATGTTCATAACAGTATTAAGTATATCCCCCGCCCTGACCTACAACACAGCTCTTTAGAAACTGTATGGGTGGAAGTGATTCTTAAGAAAGCTAAAAACATACTAATCGGTGCCATCTATAGACCGCCCGACCAAAATGATTTCTGTGAGTTACTGGAGGAGAGCCTTGCACCGGTGGACAATGTTGAAAAATACATTATTGGAGATTGGAACATAGACATGCTTCGTAAAGAAGCTCCTCTATTCAAAAAATTCAATAAGCTTTGTAATCAACAGGGTCTCACTCAGCTCATCACCAAGCCTACTAGGGTTACAGATAACTCTCAAACCACCATAGATCTCATTGTAACCACAGACAAATCTAAAGTCTCCGCGAGTGGGACTATTGAATGTGGTGGCCTAAGCGACCATGATATAATTTACTGCACCCGTAAAATACATAAGTCCAAAGCTGACGGCCACAAAACAGTTGAAGCTAGAAACCTCAAAACCTACTCTAGCGAAGCCTTTAATCACAAACTGGAGAAATCTGACTGGTCCCCAGTACTAGCTAGCACTCAGGTCGATGAAGCCTGGCTGGGCTTTAAATCCATTTTCAACACTACCCTAGACGAAGTGGCTCCTTTGCGTAGGGTCAGGGTTAAAGCCCGCTCACAGCCATGGTGGAATTCGGAAATCTGTGAATCAATGAAACTCAGAGACAAAAAATACTCTGAGAAACGCAAATATAATCACAAACTCAAAAAAGGCCCCAATAAACACCTTGAAGCCAAATTAGAAATAGTCAGTTTAGAGGCTAATAAACTGAGAAATCGGACAACCTCCTTAATCCTTTCTGCCAAAAAACACTACTTGGATGAGAAAGTTGAGGAAAACATCCACAAACCACGAGACCTATGGAAGCTATTTAAAACCCAGCTAGGCTGTGGTGCTTAACTTAGATCCATAGCCAACAACATATCCATCCAAACTCCCATAACCCTCCTCACTGACAGTCTCGATGTAGCCAAAAATCTCAACATCTATTTCACCTCCATGGCCAAAAATCTGGTCAATAAACTGCCCGCTCCATCTGGGCTGTTTGGTGTTAGGCACATCTTGAAATTCTACAGGAACCTTGGGGTATGCAAAGACAATTTTAAACTTACCACGGTGACAACTGATGAAGTGTTTAAAAAACTTCGCACCCTACCTCAATTCAAGGCCGCTGGCCATGATAAAATCGCCCCCAAATTTCTCATAGACTCAGCTGCCACCATTGCCCCAATCATTACCCATATTATTAATCTATCCATCAAGCAGGGTTATGTCCCCCAGGACTTCAAATTAGCTAAGGTAACCCCCCTGCACAAAAAAGGCAGTAAACTTGACCCTGGCAACTACAGGCCAATCTCAATCCTTAGTTCCATCTCTAAGGTAATGGAAAAAATTGTCTATGAACAGGTAATGATAATGATAATGAATTTTATTTATATAGCACCTTTCCAGACAAGGTCACAAAGTGCTGTACAAGGCAAGATTAAAACATCATGTAACAGAGCAAAAACACTTATAAAATATAACGCAAAAAACACAAAATGAATCATAAATCATAGATTAAAAATAGGTACAATCACATCACTATAAATTAAGAAAAACATTTCGTAAATAAATATGTTTTAAGCAGTGATTTAAAACATGGCAAAGAAGCTGCTAATCTGAGGTGCACTGGCAGTGCGTTCCACAATTTGGGTGCCCGGGCAGCAAAAGCTCGGTCACCTCGGGTAACCATATTTGTATCGTGGCCTTTCAATAGGGCTGTATTTGAGGACCTAAGGGAGCGCCCAGGTTCATACGGGGGGAGCAAATCTAGTAAATAAGTAGGGGCCAGACCATGTAAGGCTTTGTAAGTGATGAGGAGGACTTTAAAGTCACATCTATAGCTCACAGGTAGCCAATGAAGAGTAGCCAAGATAGGGGTTATATGGTCACGTTTCCTTGTATTTGTGAGCAGTCTTGCAGCAGAGTTTTGGATCAACTGTAGGCGGGATAGTTTTTTTTTGGTGAGACCGGAGTAGAGGGAATTGCAGTAGTCAAGTCGTGATGAAATGAGGGCATGGATTACCTTTTCAAGATCAGGGGCTAACAGAAATGGCTTGATTTTTTTGATGTTACGTAACTGGAAATAGCATGATTGGACAACGGTTGTAATGTGTTTGTTAAATGAAAGGTCTGTATCGAAAATCACACCCAGATTACGAGCTGCTGGAGTGATATTAGCGGAGAGGGGACCAAGTTGTGAGTGGAGGGAGATGGTTGAACTGGGGGGACCAAACAGGATTATTTCAGATTTTGATTCATTTAACTGGAGGAAGTTTTGGGTCATCCAATGTTTAATGTCAGCAAGGCAGGTTAAAAGGCGGGACATGTTACCGGAACCAGATGTTAGGGGGATGTAAAGTTGTGTATCATCAGCGTAGCAATGAAAATGAATATTGTGTGTGCGAATGATGTTTCCAATGGGGAGCATATATATGGAGAAAAGCAGGGGGCCTAAAATTGAGCCCTGGGGGACACCACACGTGAAAGGGGCCTTGGTGGAGGTGGCCTCTCCTATAACCACTGAGAAGCTCCGCCCTGTAAGGTAGGAGCTGAGCCATTTTAGTGCTACGTCCTTGATCCCCACCCAGTGCTCTAATCTCTCTATTAAAATGGGATGATCCACCGTGTCAAATGCCGAGCTCAGATCCAGGAGGAATAGTATTGAACAGTCCCCCCTGTCTGCGGCAAGAAGTATGTGGCTAAATATCTTGAAGAGAATAAACTGATCTACGAGTTCCAGTCTGGCTTCAGAGAGTCCCATTCCACAGATACATGCCTCATCTATTTGAATGATTACATCAAACGTGAAATTCACGATGGCAAATATTGCGGCATGGTCATGCTGGACCTCCAGAAGGCATTTGACACCGTCGATCATTCTATTCTGATTGAAAAACTCAAAGCTATTGGCCTTGATAGCACAGCAGTGAGATGGATGCACTCTTACTTGGTGGGGAGGGAACAGATGGTGGAAGTCAACGGAACCCTGTCCCCCCCCTCCCAGTAAACTGTGGAGTACCTCAAGGGAGTATACTAGGACCACTGTTGTTCTTAATATACGTAAACGACATGTCATCTGCTTGTGACTGCAATCTGTTTCTGTTCGCGGATGACTCGGCTCTCCTAGTCTCCGGCAGAGACTTATTGCAGGTTGAAAAGCCCCTTAACTGTGAACTTAACAAGATCTGCACCTGGCTCAATGACAACAGACTCTCAATTCACCTAGGCAAAACTGAATGTATCCTCTTTGGATCTAGTCAGAAACTTAGCCTAGTTGAGAACTTCACAATTAAAGTAGGTGACACTGTGATAGAAAGAAAAAACTACATCTGCTACCTGGGTTGCATCCTGGAGGCTAACCTATCCAGTGAAAAAATGACCACCAAGGTAATCAATAAAGTCAACCAACGAATTCGCTTCTTGCAAAGGGTTGCCCCGCTGATCAATACTAAATCCCGAAAGACACTAGGAGGAGCTCTTATTGGGCCCCTCATTGATTACGGAGTCCTTGTCTGGTATCGCGACGCCCCAGCCGCCTTAAAGTTAAAGCTTCAAACAGCCCAAAACAAACTAATTAGGGTTGTGCTTGGTCTCCCTCCTCTGACCCACCTTACCGATCATCACCACGAAAGCGTGGGATGGCTCAAAGTAGCTGACAGAGTACAGCATCTTGCAATGGGCCTGGTGTACAAGATACACTACACCTCCAAGATTCCCATGTACCTGACAAACTACTTCTTAAAGGTCAAGGATGTTCACGACCACAACACCAGAGGCAGCTCCACTAATCATCATCAACGTAGATTTAACACTAAACAAGGCTCTAACTCGTTCTCCTGCTACACCATCAACATGTGGAACGCCCTTCCTCAAGCCCTAAAGGAGAGCAAATCCCTAGCCTCCTTCAAAATTGGTATGAAAAGTCACCTTCAGACAGCTGCTACCCGTGACTTGTAAATAGACTAAGCCCCCTTGCCCCCCCCCCCTTTTTTATTATTCTTTTTTCTGCCTTTGTATTTGATGTTATGCTTTTGAAACTGATATTATCCTAGATAAAGTACTATGTTCTATCCGTCTGTCTTTCAATGTTATATGAGATACTTAAAGTGTGGTTCCTGTGGAAATAAGCCTCGGCTTTCTAGGATCTCCTTTTAGTTGACCTTGTACCAGTGATTTGTACTGTCATGAAACTGTACTTTTTTCTATTGCAAACTTCTAATAAATTCTTCAATCAATCAATCGATGTCACGGGTCATCGCCATGCTGGCTTGTGGCGGACATTTTTGACAAGGTAAATGTTTTGCCATGGACACACAAATGAGCTAGCCCTAAATGACCAGTACATGTCTGTAACTCTGAGAGACTCAGAGTTATGGGGGTCCTTAAAAAAAAGAAAAAAAGAAGAAGAGAGAACCACTTTACTTGTGGACTAATGCGCCATAGTAAATCAGTGAAGATGGGGTCTTGCTGATCAAGAAATTATGAAAAAACGAAATCTACAATTTGCCACAGACAAGGCCAAGTCTTTTTTATAATTGACTATACTTGTCGATCAATCAATCAATCAATCAATCAATCAATCAATCAATCAATTAAAATTGCTTTGGAGAACATAAGAGCCACATCGTGTCTGAGGCCATCATTCCCTGAGACATTCAGCCAAGTCTGTGGGGATTCACTATTGTCAACATTCAATTAATGAGAAATCATATGATCTCCATGCGTATATCAGACAGGTTTAAATGTTCCCACAGAGACCTTTCTAATAATTAGGGAATCGTTTGAACGTCTCCCTCCTTCGGTCCCTAGGTGTGTGACACAGTGGCTCAGAGCCTGAAACCTGAAACCAAAAGGCTAATATCTCCCCCCGGCCAACGGGGGATTCCCTCTGACACTAGTGGTTAATAAGATGTTTGAGTTTAGTGTGCCTTCCCATGTGGGAGACCCGGGTTTGATTCCCCCGGTGTTACATTGGTGCCATGACCTGGATCTGGTTTCCCTGGTGGGATGGCCGGTCAAAGTGGGATGAGTGTAAGCAGAGTGCCTCAGAGCCTTTAAGACCAAAAGCCTAATATCTCCCCCTGGGGGGATTCCTACAGAGCCCCAGAGTGGACATATGAGAGGGGGGAAAAAGACAATATTGAGGGATTTGAGTGCTAGTTAAAAGAAGACTTCCGCACACCCAGTTCCTTTTACAAGCAGGTGAATAGGAGACAAACAGTAGGTGAGATGAATCGATAAAGACTATAGGGTCAGCAATAACAATGTCCTCAGGTTTTGGGTGCTCAAAATATTCCCTCTCCGGCTTTGAGTTTGGCTTTAGTGTCCAAATCACTGGCGTTACAGATGCAAATCTATAAAGAAAGGAGTAGGAGCGCACGCAGTGAGGAGGTGCTGACCACGAGGGATACAAATGTAGAAAAGAACAGGTCGCACAACTAACTTTTTTTATTTATAAATTACCAAAGTTTCATCAGGGTATTGATGCAAATCCATGCATGTAACCTTGTGCTAACAACACACGCGCATGCAGCACCCACGCATGCACGCACAGGTTTGATTTGTGCTTGCGTGCGTACATGTGTGTGTGTGTGTGTGCATGTGTGTGCGCGAACATGAATGTGCAAACTAAGTGCACCCACTGTCCCAGAGAACTCACACTTATACTTTGTTCAAAGTTGAATCTACTTTCAATTGCTTTGGGTGAAGGTTTCCATGTCACAGCAGCAGGCACGTGCACACATAGACATGAAAGGGGGCTTGAGCCCCTGCCCTTTTACCTGTCTGTAAAAAATGCCCTCTCCAGACCATGAATGCAGTTTCTTTTTCACTATGGTGAAAGAAACGCAGATGCCCCTCTTTCCATGCCATACCTGAAGGCAGCATTCAAGAGAATTGCCTTGTCCGAACTCTCCTGAACTTGAATGCAGCATCTTTATGTTGAGAGAATTGCCCTCTCTGGGTAGAAATCCATGCAGTTATGCCACATCTCCAGTATTGACTTGATTATGCTTAGTTTAGCGTGGTATCATGCACCGAAAATAGCCGACCTCCAAGCTCACAACGCGTCACAACGCGTCGCAGTGTGACGCGTTGTGAGCTTGGAGGTCTGCTATTTTCGATATTTTCACCAAGAGGCCCTTTTAGAAATGTCAGCCCCTGCCCCTCGAACATTCTCTACGCGTCCCTGCACAGCAGACAGAGCGGCTACACTAGAATGTTCATTTAACTCTTTAACTTTCAGAGTTTAAAGTCACCTTTCACCTGCGGTAAACAAGTCTGTCAACCCTCCAGCCAGCTGACCCCCAGGGGAGTTTCCACGGCAACTGAATCCCAGCCTATGTTTTTCTCCACCAGGCTCTCTCACAGGACAGCCGCCGTACTTGACCCTGTATTTACCAACCTGCCTAATTGCTCCTGGGGGGATAACCAGCCTTCTCCTAATGGTGTTTGCTCCGTACTCTCCTTTTCCCCTGCTGAGGTGATGATCACATGCTGATAACACAGTGAGTCGCTACTGTAGCTGTTATTCATCCAGTGGATACAGTTGTTTTTAATACCAGAATGAATTATGTTAGGCCACAGGTCATATCCTCGGCTCAGTGGCCTTGTGGTTAGAGTGTCTGCCCTGAGAGGTCGGGGTTGACTCTAAAATGGGACCCAATGCCTCCCTGCGTCAAGGGTTGGACTGGGGGTAAGTCCCAGTCAGTGGCGTGAGTTCAGCAAAAGCTAGGGTTTGGCAAAGATGGGAGTCCTCATGGAAAAGCGGCATTACATTTTGTATAACACAGTTCTATTGTGAAAATAGCAGATCTACATGCTCACAACGCCTCGTGCTGCGAGGCGTTGTGAGCATGTAGATCGGCTATTTTCACAATGTCTAAATTTCTACAGTTTCTAGGGCTGAATAGACGGGTTTCTTGTTTACAAACATTGAGACTAAATGCACAGCTGACTGTATCATGTAATCAATTCCGTCCAATCCCCAAACCTGTTGTTTTGGGGCGCGCTGGTTTCATTCAAGAGCGCCTCGTTTCATTGGCTTATTTTGGTACCGACATCTGCGCACGCATCTATCTCTTCTGTGTTACGTGTACCAGAAACCTGTCTATATGGCAGCCTGGAATGGTTATTCAAGTGCAGCTAAACTTAGCATGTTAGTAAACGTGCCACAATTAACAATAATGCATTTGCAGTGCAGCTGACCTGCGGAACCTGGGAATATATCATTGTGTCAAGATGGGGAGAATACAAGTGTGGAGAATATAATTATAATACCTTGTTAAAGTGACCATTTTGTTAAATGTTGCATTTGTAGTTATTTTACTGTAATTTAACAACATAATAACCAGCACAGATAGACAAAGAGATATTCATGGATTTATATTTAAAAGTAACATTTATTTTCCCCCCTGGACCCAGGGTATGGCAGCTGCATACCCCTGCCATACCCAATTGACGCCCCTGGTCCCAGTGACATACCAACGTCATGTCCAGGTGGCCTTGTACTGTATATCCAGCAGTAATCATGCAGTCACGCTACAAAAACAGGAGATAGGCTCCTGCCCAGGCCTCATTGCTCAGCAAGGCTTGCTTACTTTACTTACTACTACTTATAATATATCAATCATATAATATATGATTGATCATACTTGGCCTCAGAACTTTATAAACGTTAGTTACAGTAGAAGCATCATACTGTAAACACAACGCCTGGCGCGTGAGCTTGGAGGTTGAGACGGTCGCATGAGCCGACTCAGTGCCGTTACCGAGTTATGTGCCGTTATGGACAGAATAGTAAATCTGCATCCTCCCGACCGCGCGGTCCAAGTGAACACAGCGGAGCGCTCCCGACCTCCGCTCCAGCCAATCACAAGCCGCGGATTCTAATTGCGACCGAAGGTCGCATATACTCTGAAGAACCGTGTCGCTTGAGTGACCTTCCTTCCGTATCCTCTGTGATGTGACCTTCCTTCCTTCCTTCCGTATCCTCTGTGATGTCAGTGTGATGTCAGCGAGTTGTGACATCACTTCCTGTACAGGGCGGCTACACGAAATGTGATAACACTATATATGGAGATAGTCCAGTCCATAATGTCATATGGGACTACCGTCATAGAAAGTAGCCATTGTTAGGCCGGAGTCAATGGCTGTCTGTCTGACTGTCTGTACAGGAAGTGATGTCACATGACATACTTTTTATATATATGTAAATATGGGGGCGTCTGTGTTAAGAAAGTTTCGTTGTCAAGCTCAACGTTGGGCATTTGGACCTATACATGGAGAAATGGAGCGAAATTTGTTTGGCCTAAACATGGAGATGTGGAGAACACTATATATGGAGAAAGTCCATTCCATCATGTCATATGGGACTACCGTCATAGACAGTAGCCATTGTTAGGCCAACTCAATGGACTGAGCCAAGCTCAACGTTGGGCATTTGGACCTATACATGGAGAAATGGAGCGAATCTGTTTGGCCTAAACATGGAGATGTCATATGGAACTACCGTCATAGACAGTAGCCATTGTTAGGTCGGAGTCAATGGCTGTCTGTCTGACTGTCTGTACAGGAAGTGATGTCACATGACATACTTTTTATGCCCATATATGAGTCCTTCTGTACCACATCTCCATGTTTAGGCAAACTCCACACAGAAAGGCCCTATCGCCAACCCAACCTAGGGTTCTCCCCGTGTCTCCTAGGGTTGATACCCTCACAAAAACATGAACAAACTCCCCCCAGAATGACAACAACTAGAATCGTCAGAGAAACGCTGTGGTTGGCCAGATGGTCAAG
Organism: Nannobrachium achirus; assembly: GCF_963921795.1. NCBI lineage: Eukaryota > Metazoa > Chordata > Actinopteri > Myctophiformes > Myctophidae > Nannobrachium > Nannobrachium achirus. The sequence continues at coordinate 9,752,477 of NC_137826.1, read as the reverse complement.
AATTGGCGCGACCTCGCCCTTTAGGGCGAGGTTGCATGTCACCCTGAGGTCGCATTCCACCCTCAGGTGTCTTACTAGTTTATTCACCCCCGTATTCTATGGACTCCATTATCTCCCACTGTACATGCTTTGTCTGTAGAGGCACCGCCAGCAATGGTTCAAAACTTTGAATGAATTTGTGATATGATTTGTATCCTGCTAACTAACCCATATGGACGTCTTTCTCTGCTTCTTTGTAGCAGGATGCAGCCTTTTCTGTATTAACTCCACCGTGGCCATTTGAGGCCTTACACACCCTCTCCCGATCATGTTCACCAAGTAGCCTGTCTAAGCTCCAACCTGCACTTTGGGGGCCTGCTGGAGTGCTCCCAATATCCCAACTCTGACTTCGCGTTCTGGCGGGCTCTGTCCAGGCTGTTGCGTTTCTCATTGCCCCAGCTGCCCAATATTGATCAAACGCTGTCTGTCCTGTGTCTTGATGAGCAGAGGCAAGATGGCGCCGGCTTATATCCTGGTGGTGCCCGAGGTGTCTGGATGTGGAGGTGTGTGTTCCAGTCCGTCATTGTAGTGTTGTTGAGGGGTTTCACTAAGGTTGGTGGCGTTCAGGCATGGTCGATCTTTTTCTCAATGATTCATCGAATCGGCGACGCCGACAGGCATTGATGCCGAAATGGCAATGCCTATATGGTATGCGCCTGGTCCACTAGGCCACCAGGCGCCCCTAGTCTACTAACATTTGACTGACACATGGGCAAAGTCCCTAAGGCAGAAGGTCAGCAAAATGCTAATCTGTAACAACCGTCATGGAGGAGGTGGGGTCAGTTTTTTAAATAACTGTCACATTCATAGCAGCCGGTCTCATAACCCAACTTCCCGTCGACAATAATGCATCTACTCTTCATTATCTAGTTCACTCAAGACAGGGAAGGTTTAACGCGGAATCTTACAATGGATTTATTCAACTATACTCTTGGAGAAAATGTGACTTTCGTGCGGCCGCCATACTTTATAATCAGTGGATTTTTTGGCATCCCGAATATGAAATTTTACTATGTCTTCCTCTTTTTCTGTTTCATTGTGACTGTGTTGGGAAACCTTTTAGTGATGATCGTAATATGCTTTGATCACAATCTCAAAACGCCTAAATATGTTGCTGTGTTCAATCTGGTATTGACGGACGTGGGAACTTGCACGGCTTTGGTGCCAAAGATTATTGACACTTTCCTATTTGATCACAGGTACATCTCATACATCAACTGCTTGTCCCATGTGTTTTTCTGCTACTTATTTGTGGCAATGCAGTCTGTCAATCTGATTATTCTCTCCTATGACAGACTTGTGGCTATCACCTTCCCACTGCACTACCAAATGATGGTGACATGCAGATCCATGTTTGCGATAATTGCCACTGCTTGGGTTTTCACTCTAACTGTCATGTTTGTGGCAGTTGGTCTCCTCACTCAGCTTTCCTTCTGTAGGTCCTTGATTATACAAAGCTTCTTTGTTGATTATGGACTCCTGATTCGGTTGGCCTGCAATGATTATACAACCACTTACATTGTTGCTCATTTGATTCAAGCTATTATACTGTGGCTCCCTCTGGTGTTCATCTTGGTGACCTACGTCTTAATCGGCTATGCTCTTTCTAAAATCGCTGCGGCCCAGGAAAGAGTCAAAGCCATGAAAACCTGCAGCTCTCACCTCTTGTTGGTGGCCGTCTATTACTTGCCAATAATGGTGATGTTTTCTCTAGGACTATCGGTTCCTCCCAACGCCAGAATGATTAATCTATCTCTGGCCTTCGTCGTTCCTCCGATGTTGAACCCAATCGTTTATGTCCTCCAAACAGAAGAGGTCAAAGATTCTCTGAAAAAGCTGTTGGAAATCACAAGGAAATCTATAAGGACATTGCTGACATAAATTACTTCTCATACACAATGCTTGGAATGTTTCTTTGCATATGTGCACCACACTGAAATAATAGATTATAAACTACTCTTCATGTTTTGGTGACAGATACTGACAGTATTCATACTGTATCATACTGTATGAATTCTTATTGGGTTGCCTTTGCAGCACTATTATTTATTTGTAAATGGCCATTATCATTTCACTGAATAATGGAACAATATCCAAGTGTCTAAATGTTGGTTGCAAAGTTTAAGACAATTAGTAAAATAGCTGTAATTTATTCCCAAATAAAAGCAAAATCTTGAAGTATGTAATTTATCATCTGACCTACCTACATCAGCCATGAATTTGAAAGCTGCCCTTAATCAAATCTCAAATAGATTAATATATGTTTAAAAAATAAAACGTTATAAGACTTTGTTTTGCTCTTGACATTTGGATGTGGGCACAGGGCGCGTGTGTGTGTGTGTGTGTGTGTGTGTGTGTGTGATGGATAAAAGATGTGGGGTTGAGTGGTATGTATTGTATGTTTGTGGGTGTTTACACAATGCTGTACCCCCTCAAACTGTATACCGTAATTCCCCCTTTCAACAGTTTTTATTATTATATTTTTTATATATTTTGACACTTGTTTTGTCAATGTAAATGTATGTTTTCTCATGCTAATAAAGCTCCTTTGAATTGAATTGGGCTTTAAACACCCTTAAATCTCCTTTAATCTAATTAATGTACCGGTATATAAATCAAAGTTCATATACTGAACCTATTTGACTTTGTGGCTGTTTGGGACAAGCAGAGGACTTATTCGTGTTGTGTCTTGAAGGAGTAGTTCACCCCCAAAATGACTTTTTTTCTATTGATTACTCATGCGATAGAGACTTGAGTTCAATAATATATTTTTGTATTTGTCGCATTCCTAAGACAGAAATGTGATTATAGCAAATTTACCCCCACTGATTCCGGATGGGGACCAAATGCATGGGCCTGGATGAGGAAAACATCAGGGTAAATTTACTATAATCACATTTTTGTCTTTGGAATGTGACAAAAACCTAAAAATATTATTGAACTCAAGTCCCCATGGCGTGAGTAATCAATAGAAAAAAATATATAATATGGGGGTGAACTTACTCCTTTAAGCCTGAATTATACCGTTGTGGGCCGATAACAGACTTTGCTGATGCGACGCTCTGTGAACTCGGTGAGGTTCTCTTATACGCCCTCCTAAGGTTCACCCGCACAACAATATTCTGTCATCTCTTTCCTAGGACAGAAGTTGTATACCGTCTATTTGAGTATTATTCCTGTTGTGCAAATCACAATACATTGTACATCAATAAACTACCATACCATTTTCATCCAATCAGGAGTGAGAAAACATTATTTGCTCTTGTTTTGTTTGTATTTCTTCACTTCCAGTTTCACTTCTATATCCTGCGATCTTGTTTTTCTCTTCTGATTTGCCAAAATTGGTTTCCTGACCTGAAAATCTATTTTCTAGATGGGGAGACTCGTGTTACTGAACAAACGGTGAATAGCAATGATTACTATCGCAATTCAGAGCTATTTAACACTTACAGCAACTCTAAAAACAGCATGTCTGAATGAAGAAAACAATAACAATTGCGTCGATCCACACTACAGTAACATTCTCTTCTATGATATGAACACTCAAGTGGATTTTGGAAGTAAAACATCAGGCAATAAGAATACTGGTTCTTTATTGATCAAGCTTAATTTGTATCACTGCTACATACTGTAGTATGAAGCCAAAAGGAGACTTTGACACATAGACCTGGATGGGCAGGAAAGGCCAAAGGATGACCTTTGATTAGAAGACGGCCTCTCTACTTCATCCATTTTCCTCACTAATTCTCATGTTCAAATAATAACATTATTTTGTATTTGTTTAAAAAATTGTTTTTATTTCGATTTTTAATAACTCAAGAACAATATCGTTGTTGTCGGGCAGAAACCTTGTATCTCCAAGTTTCAAATTTGTATGTTTTTTCGCAAAGTAAAGCCCTGCTTCATCATACAAGGCTGTCGCACAAAAGTAGTGAGTGCGAGGCGTTGTGTGCTTGTACCAATCATCACCACGAAAGCGCGGGGTGGCTCAAAGTAGCTGACAGAGTACAGCATCTTGCAATGGGCCTGGTGTACAAGATTCACTACACCTCCAAGATACCCATGTACCTGGCAAACTACTTCTTAAAGGTCAAGGATGTTCACGATCACAACACCAGAGGCAACTCCACTAATCATCATCAACGTAGATTTAACACTAAACAAGACGCTAACTCGTTCTCCTGCTATACCATCAACATGTGGAACGCCCTTCCACAAGCCTTAAAGGAGAGCAAATCCCTAGCCTCCTTCAAAATTGGTATGAACAGTCACCTTCAGACAGCTGCTACCCGTGACTTGTAAATAGACTAAGCCCCCATGCTCCCCCCCCCCCCCCTTTTTCTTTTTTTTCTGCCTTTGTATTTGATGTTATGTTTTTGAAACTGATATTATCCTAGATAAAGTACTATGTTCTATCCGTCTGTCTTTCAATGTTATATGAGATACTTAAAGTGTGGTTCCTGTGGAAATAAGCCTCGGCTTTCTAGGATCGCCTTTTAGTTGACCTTGTACCAGTGATTTGTACTGTCATGAAACTGTACTTTTTTCTATTGCAAACTTCTAATAAATTCTTCAATCAATCAATCAATCAATGTAGATCGGCTGTTTTCACTAGTTTAGTTAATTTTTTAAGTGATAAATACAAAATGAACGGTTTTGGACATACAAGGTTTCTACCCGACGACGACGAAATATGGCTTACATTATAGAATGCTAACTTTCCAGGAATAGAAAGCCTGCATTTTAGCTTGGATTCCCCATCATCGAAGTCCCTACTAGTCGGGGATCCACATGCCCAAAAGCTCAAGGAATAGGGTTGAACCTGTGATGTTCTGCCGCACTTTTTATTTCTGTTTTATCTATTAGTTTGGTCATTAAGGTCCACAGAATGAGAGGCCTGCTCTGCCGGAAACATCGCGAAAAAAAGTTATGGACATTTGTATATTCACTGTCCCATTGACTCCACTAGAAATATTTAAAAAAGAAAAGAAATGTGCTTTAAGTAGCATGTGAGGGGTCAAACTAGGGGTTCTTCGTCATTCTGAATCCATTGCAAGCATTTGTTTTGCATGAAAAACATTCCTTAGGCAAAATATTGGCAACTAAACACTGTGAAAAGTGATGAGTCATCACTTTTTTCCACTTTTCACAGTTCTGGGTGGCCAAAATTTTGCCCAAGGAATGTATTTCATGCAAAACAAATGCTTGCAATGGATTCAGAATCATGAAGAACCCCTAGTTTGACCCTTCACATGCTACTTAAAGCAGATTTATTTTTATTTTTTAAATATTTCTAGTGGAGTCAATGGGACAGAAATATACAAATGTCCATAACTTTTTTTCGCGATGTTTCCGGTAGAGCAGGCCTCTCATTCTGTGGATCTTAATGACCAAACTAATAGATAAAACAGAAGTAAAAAGTGCGGCAGAACATCACATGTCCTCACCCATTTTGGTGACTGGATCCCCGGCTACTACCAGGTAGACAGGTTTCTGAATTGTCCACAAGCCACCTCAGAGACAGATGAGAAGACAAAAATGGCACCATATTATATTGGGCATTAGTGAGGACCAATTATATGAAGATGAAGTTGAAAATGGTTGAATTCTTTAAGCTATTTTCATGAAAAAACTTGGTGTGGTTAATTTTTGTTGTTTGGACACAGTGGCGCGGGAAGGGGGGGGGGCTATGGGGGCTGGCGCCCACCCTGGAAGCGTCCCAGCCCCCCCTGGGCCAGGGGGGGGGGGTTTCTTTTTTCTTTATAGAATAGTAAATCTTCGTCCCCCCGAATTTCGGCACCCCCGTGCGGTCCAAGAGGATACAACCAAGCGCTCCCAACCTCCTTGCCCACTGGCCCCCACCCTTGTGCTTACGTTCCTTCCGGAAGCAGTCTCCTAGTTTCAATACAGAACCGCGAGGCTCCAGGCATATGTAAACAAACATCATTGCATTATGGTGGACTGTGTGTTTTGCTTCATTAATTTGCAACAAAGCACCAAGGGATTATTGCATGACATCATGGACAGTTCGTACGCTATCGGATAAAGGGGGGTTTTAACAAGGTAAGAATGACTTTATACTGTGCTCTCTTTCTCTCTATCTCTCTCTCTCTCTCTCCCTCCTTCCCCCTTGGAGAAATATATTTCTTATGCTGCCGCTGTGTATGCAAAAAGCATGACTTATTGTTTGTTTCAGTAAAGTTCTATTGTAAAAATAGACCAGTGGATTGTGTGGATGTATATCCAGTACAGTTTGTTTTCTGATCGGCTTATACCGCTGTGCAGTTCAGTCTGTAGTGGCTGGCCTGTAATAAAAAAAAAAAATATTGTCGTGGGGGGAAATCACCGACCGAAACCGTAATAAAAGTCCCCCAAAACCGCTATAGAAATCACCCAAATCCGCCAAAAAAAACGCAAAATTTTCGCGCACGGACACGCACAATGCTGAGCCCAGCCCACCCTGACATTTATTAGTTCCCGCGCGCCTGTTTGGACACTACAGACGGAAAGCTTCAACTGTATACACACCTAACAAAGTATTAGTAGCACATTATATTTATACTGTAGTTCATACATAACTGTTTTGTCCTAAACCTGAAATCAGTAACCTGTTACCATTATGGTTTGTGTGATGAAACAAAATACTATGACAGTATATTCAAAAAGTAACCTGGTCATCAGAAAGTCTCAATTTTAACAATCCAGCCCACAACTGGGCAATGTGTCGAGCTGAAACGTGCTGTGGGCTTGTCGATCGGCTATTTTCAGTGAAGCCGTCCCTAACAGAAAACTGTTATTCCACTTTGGGGACTCTAGTCAACCATAATGGGGTTTAAGTGGTCGGCCGGTTAAGTGTTGTGACTTATTGTATCCGTCATTTCATATTACGTTTGTAAAAGCCCTCCAATGTTTCATACACGGTGCAGCCATATAGTAGGTTTCTATATATTTATTTAATTTTTATTTTAGAGTAGCCATTGATTTGTTTACCCCCTTTTTCACCCCAACGTTCAATTCCTCCCCACACACATTTCCAGTGAGGAGCCCCCACCGGGAAGACATAGGGCCTTCATCCTACTGTGTGTGTGTGTGTGTGTGTGTGTGTGTGTGTGTGTGTGTGTGTGTGTATGTGTGTGTGTGTGTGTGTGTGTGTGTGTGTGTGTGTGTGTGTGTGTGTGTGTGTGTGTGTGTGTCCTACTGTGTGTGTGTGTGTGTGTGTGTGTGTGTGTGTGTGTGTGTGTGTGTGTGTGTGTGTGTGTGTGTGTGTGTGTGTGTGTGTGTGTGTGTGTGTGTGTGTGTGTGCGCGCGCGCAAACACACAATTTACAGAGGTGCTACACCAAAGGAAAGGATATAAGAATTAGGTACAGAAGTTGATATCAAAACAAAGAGTTGGCTGAATCACACAGAAAACAATATTAATTTGATTGCACAAGTTTCTCATCCTTGTACTTTAGTTCACTGTGTTCCCTTGAGACTATGATCCATGTGTAAACATTTTCTTGCAACCGGGTTAATTAGGTCTCTGATGACAGCTGTTGTTTGCCACCTTTGCATTACAGTTTCAACATGATGATGTAACACTTGGAGGGGAAAAACAATCGGTTTACTTTCTGATCATTTTGTGAACGGTTTGTTCTGTTTCACTAGTTCAGCCATTGTTCCCTTTAATGTCCATGAGAACAACTATCTAATTAACTGTGGTGCAGGGTATTGGACTTGTGGATGTGGGAAAACTTTACTTAATAAAAACTATGAACAATGAACACCTCACAGAGGAGGGATAGAAATACAGAAAACAAGTCCAGTCTAGACAAAAGTCTTATATTAAAAAAAGTTTACGTCAGTCACTTAAATACCAGAAGGTTCAATCACATCAGCCTCAGCTGGGTTGCCCAGGTGGAACGAGTCTCAAAATCAAGGCCGCACAGAGAGGGGTGTGCGCTGTTCTGGCACCAGAAGCAACATGTTCTCCATAGTCCATAGGATTCCATTCATTTCCCCCGAACTTTTACTTTTAATAAACATTGTCATAAATACTTTATGATTCCTGTCGCTAGTTTAAAGCCTCGTTTCAATGACCATGATTTGCGTTTTGTGAAAATATGGTCCAATTTATGTTATATTTGATGTTATAGTAGGGAATGCTGTAGAATGGGCTTGTGATCATATTAAGGCAAATGGTCAAAACGGGTCGTATGACAACAGGCATAATGGGACCGTTCATCCCAACGGCCTCAAATTCGCCACACGCGTTCCCTGCCACAGCGGGGAGTGCAGTGCCCGGCCTCGACCCGACCCGATACACGGTCTTCCGGAACCGGCACGCGCGTTCCCCGCCGCAGCGGGGAGTGCAGTGACCGGCCTCGACTCGACCCGATACGCTAAAATGGGGTTTGCATTAAAGGAATTGAAGGAACCATTCCCTATTTACATCGTTCCCGAGTAGGCCAGTCCCCAACAAGACGCTCGTCCGCCCGACAGGCAGATACAGAGATCTCCATATATGGGCATAAAATGGACGCAGACAGACAGATATCTCCATGGTCAAAACGGGTCCTATGACAAAAGGAATGGAGTTTGCATTGGGGGGGGGGGGGGGGGGGGCATTCATTCTCTATTTACAGTACATCGTTCCCGAGTAGTCCGGTCCCCGACTAGACGCTTCTAGTATGATTAATACCACTGTTGTGCCCTGCTCTGTCCCTCAGCGCCCCCTGTCTCTTTTTCCCTTCCACTGACCCTTTTTGCTCTGTGACTCTGGTTCTTGATTGACTCTCAGCTGCACCTCGTTGCTTCTAATTTGTTTGTTGGGTGTTCTACTTATGTTGGGCTGCGTGCCTCATTCGGCACGCTTGCATTACCGTTACGGACGTTGCTCTGCCCGGTTACTCTGTGTTGGACTAAAGACTCAATATAACGCTTTCCTGGCCCCTTGGGCTCCACCGTTCTATTCTGCCCTGCGAGGCGCTCTGTTTATTCTATTCTGCCCTGCGAGGCGCTCAGTTTTCCTTCCGCCCTGTGAGGCTCAGGTATTTCAGTTCCACGGCCCTCTGTGGCGTTCCTATGGTTAAGTGCTCTGCCTATTGTTTTCCATCCGTGTTGACCTTATATTAAAGTTAAGTTCTCATTTTGTACTCCTGCCTCCTCTGCATCATTATACTGCGCTGCTTCTTGCCACTGCTTTTGCAAGCCTAACAGAATGCAAGCGTCACAAGCAGTTAGTGTGGAGGTTGGCTCGGAGGAACTGGAGAATGTCGGGAGGCGGTTGAGTGAAATTCTGGGGAGCGTGCTGTACCTCTCCGACCGTATGGAGCAGCTCCAGGAGAAGTTCACCGGCCAGCTGGATGTAATACTGACGCGACAGATACATATGGAGAACCGTCTCCGGAGGATGGAGGCGGCGTCCTCCAAGAGTTCCTCTGGAGAGGTTGTGGTGAAGCAGGAGGTGGAAGTCGACTTTCCACGACAGTTCGGCTCTCTAGGCACCTCTCTCCGGTGCTGGGCTTCTGAACCCAGCGTCTCCCAGGACGTGCGCACCAAGCGCCGGAGCACCGAACCTGAGGATTCCTGTCCGTCATCATCTCAGCATCGTCGCCGCCGCCGAACCGTGAGGGTCGAGTCCCCGATCCCTACCCCCCTGTCATCCGACGGAGAAGACCAGTCGGCGCGGCAGGGAACCCGACCCCGCACCCCGGTGCCAACTCGTTCCCGTTCTGCCCCGGAGATGGACCTGGACGAGCCGCGCTGGGAGCCACGGCCTGGCCATCGGCGCCAGCCCACAATTGCAACATCATTGCAATTGTAACTAGCACTGTGCCTGCCATTATAAGGCCTGCCACTAATTCGAACTCCGGGGATCATCCCCGGAGTTTCTTTTCTGTCTCCCACTCCACAGTTCCAGTTCCTGGAAACTCCAGTTCCTGGAAACTCGACAACCTAAATACCTAAAACTCGACAACTCAGCTGCTGGGATTGCTACTAAAACCCGACTACTCAGCTGCAGACCAAGAGTGTGACCCCGGACCAGGCCTCCATGAAGCACACCTGTGGACCTGCCTGGATCTCTCTGTGTCTATCTCTTGTTCTCTCTTTGTTCCTTACTGTCCCCCCGACTCGGTCGAGGCAGCACGGCTGTTCACCCCAGAGTCAGGATCTGCCTGACGTTTCCTCCTCCTTAAGAGGGGGTTTTTCGTTACCATTGTAGCAAATTGCTTGCTCAGGGTGGGGGCCTCGGGCCTGTGAGGTATCCACTCGAGTTCTCTCGGGGGGGTACCTCACAGGTACAGGTTCTGCTCGGGTTCTCTCTCTCCTCCCCCCACCCCCCCTACCCTTACCTCCCCCTCCCCTCCCCTTCCCCTCCCCCTACACACGCGTGCGCATGCAGCGCCTGTGTGTGTGTGTGTGCGTTCGTTCGTTCGTTCTTGTACATACGCATGCGGGACCTGTATATGTGTGTGCGTGTGCCCCTTGTTGTCTTTCCCTTGTCTCTCCCCTGTTTCTCCCTCTCTCCTCTCTCTCTCTCATGGCTCTTTAGCCTTTGTAAAGTGTCTTGAGATAACTTGTTATGATTTGACACTTTAATAAAATTGAATTGAATTGAATTGAGGAGAGGGAGCGCCGCATGAGGCAAGACCTCTGTCTTTACTGCGGCCTTAAAGGTCATTTCTTAGTGGAGTGTCCTACGAGACCCGCTAGACGTTATCATTAGTTCTGTTGGTCTCACTCCGCTTTTTGTTTTAGTCTAGGGTCCAGTTTAGCGTTATTGTGTTTTTTTTGTTCTGTTCCTCTGCTTAGTTCTACAGTAATTCTCTGCCGGCTTCTGAGTCCGGACTCTCTGTTTTGAGCTAGTTTCTCAGTGCTCAGCCCTTAGCTGTTTTTCTCTCTCTACCGGCTCCTTGAGCTGTGGTTTTTGGTTCTTTCCCTGTCTTACTTGTATTTTTTAGCTCTCTCCGTTTTAGACTATTTTTATTTTCGTTTACGGCTGCTTAAATTATTATTTTACTCCTTGTATTGTTCTCTGCCCTTTTGTTTCCTGTCTCACCTTGTTTTTTTGCCTCCTCTTGTTCTCCTTCCTGTGAGTGTGTGTGAGTGTTGTGTGCTTGTGCGTGTGTGTCCTTTGGACTTCTGTATGTGTGTTGTTCCTGTCCTGGCGTTCTCTTCAGACCCCCCTCTCCTTCCCCCAGGCAGTCTTGACGAGGTGCTGTGAGGCCAGGTTGGCTTGCTGCCCAGGTGGAGCCCGGGACCCTCTTTGCTGGAGGGTCTGCTGTGTTTTTGCTGTACCTGCTGTCGCCCTGCTGCACCCAAGACTCTGGCTGCTCTGGTTTCTCTCCCTGGGGGGGGCTTCGCACTCATCTTCAGTCTGCTGGGGTTCCTGTCCCGGTGCCGCCCCGGCTCTGTGTCTGTCGGGGTTTCCCGTTCCGTCGGGGACTCTGACCCCTTTCGGCGGTGGTCCACCGGTTCAGTTCCAGTCCCCTGCCTTGCGACTGGATGGGGTGCCCCCCAGGGTTTTTCCCCACGTCCTTGCTTCTCCCCTCGCCCTTCTGAAGACGCCCCCCCCCCCCCCCCCCCCCCGCCCGCCCCCAGGCCCCCTTCCTCCCTCCCTGTTCCACGCTGGGACGCCTGGTAGTCGTCCCTTGGGAGGGGGGTACTGTTGTGCCCTGCTCTGTCCCTCAGCGCCCCCTGTCTCTTTTTCCCTTCCACTGACCCTTTTTGCTCTGTGACTCTGGTTCTTGATTGACTCTCAGCTGCACCTCGTTGCTTCTAATTTGTTTGTTGGGTGTTCTACTTATGTTGGGCTGCGTGCCTCATTCGGCACGCTTGCATTACCGTTACGGACGTTGCTCTGCCCGGTTACTCTGTGTTGGACTAAAGACTCAATATAACGCTTTCCTGGCCCCTTGGGCTCCACCGTTCTATTCTGCCCTGCGAGGCGCTCTGTTTATTCTATTCTGCCCTGCGAGGCGCTCAGTTTTCCTTCCGCCCTGTGAGGCTCAGGTATTTCAGTTCCACGGCCCTCTGTGGCGTTCCTATGGTTAAGTGCTCTGCCTATTGTTTTCCATCCGTGTTGACCTTATATTAAAGTTAAGTTCTCATTTTGTACTCCTGCCTCCTCTGCATCATTATACTGCGCTGCTTCTTGCCACTGCTTTTGCAAGCCTAACAACCACAACCATAAATAATGTAATGGCTATAGCTGTCAGCTAAAATCTACTTGTTTTTTACTAAACGTAGGCTATAAAGTTTCACGAGAAGAATCATGTTAAACATAACGTTATATGTTGATGATAGCTTTGCCTTTTGTACATTATAATATAACCAGTAAGACTCCCTAATCGGGAGATAAGCGACCGCCAGGTCGCAGCGTGATTTTCGGCCAAAATGTGTAGGAGCAGTGTCCAAAAATGTGTTTGAAAAAAATCAGCCTGAGGGTGGGGCTATATGGGACAGATCCATGTTGTAGAGATGAGTGTAGACATAGTCACTGTGTACCGATTTGCGTGATTTTAGGGCAAAATCTGTAGTAGTAGTGTCCAAAAAGTTGTTTTAAAAAATCGGCCTGAAGGTGGCGCTAAATGGGACAGATCCATGTTGATGAGATGAGTGTAGACATACTGTGTACCGATTTGTGTGATTTTAGGGCAGAAATTGTAGGAGCAGTGTCCAAAAATGTGTTTTGCAAGAATCGGCCTCATGGTGGCGCTAGAAGAGGGCCATGTGAGAATTGGTGGAGGTTGTGGTTTGGCAGCCAAGGAGTGTGTGTGCAAAATTTGGCATGGATCGGGGCAACGGTTACGGATATATGAGCAGGGCAAACGTGTGACTGACGGACTGACGGACTGACGGACAGCTGGTCGAGGTTTTGACAGTAACTGCGACCTGACAGTCGCAATAATACGTTTTCTGCCGTTTTGTTTGCCTGACATGTTTCTTATATTGAAATGAAAAGGCTAATATCATGAGTTGGGATACCTGGGAGAAACAGAAACAGGTGATCTACAAATGCAAAGATTTGTGTTTTAGGTTTCATTAACACCAGCTGTTACACATTATATGAGGAAGAATTTTATATTGTCTTGATATATCGCATTCATGCATATTCAGTGGTGTGTGTGTGTGTGTGTGTGTGTGTGTGTGTGTGTGTGTGTGTGTGTGTGTGTGTGTGTGTGTGTGTGTGTGTGTGTGTGTGTGTGTGTGCGTGCGTGCGTGCGTGTGTGTGAAATGCTTAAACACACTCTTCATTGTCCATATAACTCATTATTAGGCCTATTTATACTAGGTCTGGAATGCTAATCTAGCAGTGATGACCCAAATCTAGAGTGATGACCCAATTGAGTTGACTTGCGTTTGGATTACAACCAATGTTATTCACATATTAAAACAGTTTACAAATTAACCATTAAAAACAATTAAACTGCCATTTAAATATGCCGTCTTTGGGGTTTCCCCGCCAGAAGTCTCCATAGACTTCCATGTAATTTATAGTGCACAGATCATGCACGCCCATGCACAGATCATGCACCATGTTTGTGCAGTTTGTTCACAGCTTTCAAACAAAAAAATCCGATTGGAAATCCGTTCTGGCATTCTTGAGATAATAGCCATTATGTTTTACATGTTATGTAAGCAAAGATGGCTGCCCTGTATGAAAGATGGGGTTGTATGGGGGTGGAACATGCAAAATCGCGATTGAAATCATGTTTACTAGATTTAATGGGGTCCAAAAAAAAAATTTCAAAAAAAAAAAAAAGAAAAAAGAAAAAAATTCAAACTCGTCATACTTGTCATAAGCAGAGTGGACACATAAATATAACTCGTCAAACTAGTCATAAGCAGTGGATGAGTTAACAAATAACATGATCTGGATATGAATATTTAATTCCAAGAAATTATTAGACTAGAATTTTTAGTCATTGAACATAACATAACATAATATTAATATAGTGCAATACTGAACACAGCATGTATGTCAATTCATGGGTTGCATTTGTAGTCCTAAACCGACCATGCTGAGGACCAACGCAGGTGTTATGATTGGCATTGAACATTAATTCTATGCCAATCAGACAATTGAAACACCTGTGTTGGTCCTCAACATGGCTGCTGTAGGACTACAAATGCAACCCATGAATTGTCTAGCCATCCTACCCATTCAGGAGCATGTAGCCAGCAAATAGAAGGTGCACCGCCAGCTGCAAGCCTGCAGATGTCGGCAATTTGGGGGTTAAATCGCGTTCAGATGACGTCTTCGCCTAAACCGGACGTATAGCTAGATCCAGTCTGTGACGAGTTTAAATGTTAAAGTTTTTTCACCATCTATGCCAAGCCAAGCCATTGTATCACCGTCATTTAAACGCCTTTAGCGGCCCCTAGCGGCCGCCGAAAGTAGTGAAAATTTAGTGAAAATGATGCCAGCCAGCAGGATTTAAAATCATTTTTCCTTAGCTCTGAGAGCCGTATCCTACCCGTACCACCGCAGCTGATTGTATTTGTGATGATTTCTTGCACTGTTATTATTTGACACTGGGAGTCGACGGGGTTCGAACTCAGGATCTACTGTACTTGAAACCTGCGCGCTAACCGCTCGACCACAGCAGCTTGTGATTCAAAGGGGTTCCAGCAGCTATTAGTAGTTGACATATCGCTTCCCGCTGTTCGTTTGAGGTCGGTGCATTTGTTTGACAACACAAACTAACTTTATATTGATGCATAGCTATAAAACGATTTTATTTAATCATTATCGTATGGTGGGGGTGACATGCAGTCTTGTGTGTTTGTGGCTGTTGGTGTCAGAATGAATTATGTAACTCAGAGAAGTAATAGTATGCTGTCATGAGCAGCGTACCACGGCATTATGCAATTATTTAATACACTTTTAGAATTTTTCAAAGGTATTGACCAGCACGTCTTTTAGACGGCTATAAGATGTGCAATGGCCAGAAACTGCTCAGTGGATGCAATCAACTATTAAGGTAAAACCGGGAGGTACTGTTAGCATCCGATAATGAACAACTTGATAAAAATGTATTTAAAAAAAAGATGGTCTAACACACGTTTGTCCTGAACGGTAATATATCGTTATTATGGAAGCGTTCAGATGACGGCTACAACTCAACTAGACTATATAGTGAAATTGGTTCTTAAAATTACTTTAGTCCAATATTTGAAAACCAGGTGTGGATATTAAAGCTGTTTTTTTAATCAACAAGTATGGAATAATGGATTAAATGTAATCAGCTACAATCGGTCTATAGACAGACTGACGATAGACGGTTCAAATGAGGGCTAAACATAACCATTGGGCTAAATGACGGCTTGTGTTTACTGGGTGGATGTTGCGTTCAGCCTGAGTGAATGACGATTTGTTATTTTTACAGTGGAGGCTATTCCTTGGCCTATACTGGGAGAGTGAGTGCAAAGTTTCACGCTGTTCGGTTCAGCGATGCCCGAGATTAGGTGCTCACAGGCAGACACAGATGGACGGATGGACAGGGGCAAAAACATAATCCCCTGCCCAGGCTGTTCTGGCCTGGTGGCCAGGGGTGTCGCACCAAATTCTGGGCCCTGTGTAGAAGGATTCGCTGCGGGCCCCCCATGATAAACCCCCATCATAGGGTGAGGGGGTTTAACCCATTTAGACTGTGAACGCATTATTATGCATAATTTTGTGCTTTAAATATTGAAAAATAGCAGATATACAAGCTCACTGTGTGGCACCAAGTGCCGTGCTGTGAGCTTGTAAATCTGCTACTTAGTCTTGTGCTATTAATAGCCTTGTATTTTTGTCTAATTATTGTTTGTGCTTAGCCTGACACTCAGCCTGAAATTACATTTCGTTTAATGGCCAAAACAAAAAATTTAAAGGGGTGTGGCTAGCGATTCAGGGTCTGGAACTAGGCTAGTTTGTGCTAGTATTTATTGTAAACTGTCACAGAATATGTAATGAATAATTCATTTGATATATTGTAGTTTTCTTCATTCTGCCTAAGCAGGTTGTCTAAGCCGACACTTGGTTTAATTCATTGGATGAGATAATGATTGAGAAATGCAAATACTAGTCTGAAATTAGTTTGGGCTATTTTAAGATGGTACAGTATATTTTTCTTCAGAATAAAACCAGGCTTTAAAATGACAACAAGATATGTCATGCTAAGTAGAATAAAAATAAATCCATACCGCTATATTAAGTTCACAAATTAAATAAGAAGAATCAACTTGAGGAGGTTCTCGCTGCACATACCACTGGGAAGAGACCCCCCAGCAGACCAAGGACCAGTTAGGGCAGGGGTTTTCAAAGTGGGTGACAGGGCACCCTGGGGTGCCGTGACGGCAGTCCAGGGGTGCCGCAATATAATTTGATAATATTTGGAATTTATTTGTGTATTTAATATTAATATAATAATATTTATGAGGTGCCCTGAGGCAAAAAAGTTTGGGAACCCCTGTGTTAGGGGGACTATATCTCCACTGGCCTGGGAAGGCCTCGGGATCCCCCAGGAATTAGTTGTTAACGTTGCAAATGACGTTTCTGGTTCTCGGACACCGTTGGCCATTCGGCTCTGCACCCCTATGGGTCATGATATGTGTGATCATACTCATCATCGCCATATGGTGGTGGCGAATGAGGAGCAGAAGAGTAGAGAAAAAGGCAAATATATACAGTGTGTAAAGTGTGTAAAGTGTGTATATGTGGCGGAGAGAGTCGCAGCCCCAGCCTGAAGCCTCAAAAGTCTAGTATCTGCTCTCGTTCCATAGGGATGTCCCTTTGGAGTGATGGTTAAGATATTGGACTTTCACGTGGGAGACCCGGGTTCGAAGGTTCGGATCACCTCCGTTACATATGTGTGTGTGTGTATCTACGGTATATACTGTATATATATATATATATATATATATATATATATATAGACCTATATATATAGACATATATATATATAGTGACCATTAGACCATAACATGGTTAACACTTTTTATCCCTGCCAGGGCCCCTGGAACAGCCTTAAGCGGCAGATTATGTTCTTGCCCCTATGAGTCTGTCTGTCAGTACTGTAACTTTTACTGATGTAATAATGCTTTACTGCCATAAATTAAGTAATACAGTAGTACACTGTAACTCCCTGATTAGGAAGGATGCAGAACGGTTCATGTCTGTGTGTGCAAGTTTAACCTCTAGGCCTCAATACCACTGACATCTGCAATGAAATACCATAAGATAGTCTGTCTGTCTGCCAGCCTGCTGGCCAGACTCAATTGACTACAAACATTTGAAATTTGATTCTGCTTGAACACAAAACCCATTTTGATTTTTTTTAGCAGTTTGAAAAATAAAATAAAAATCCTCATATGATTGCCACATGCTGTTCATCCGTTATTTGATACAATAGAACTACTCATACTAGGCATTGTAGATCTGCTATTTTTGAACAATGAGTTTTACATAATATCGTCACATGATTTTTTCATTGACCAGATTTATTTTACCGTTTATAATTGGGGACGGGCCACCTTACGATATGACATCATTTTTAATGATTATTATTAAATATAACATTTAAGGTCATGTGATCGCAAAGTGACATAACGTTTATCAACATTCTCTGTGTTGTTGGTCTACCAGGAATACAGATGAGCTTATGGCTGCTATCAAGGCAAACCTGGGCTTCCATAACACCTCAGTAATAACACAGGCCAATATTCTTCTTGCCACACACACTCAATTCTTAATTTTTCATGTTCCTTGCCAGGGCTTGAGCCAAACACAACAGGCATCTGTGCACTTCAATAACGTTCACAAAGACAGCTTTTTTATAGATTGTTTATTTCTCGAACCAGTTATATCAAGATTTCAGCCACATGTGTCATCAGAGAGTTGTGTAGACTGTCAATAAATCCTTCACAGATAAACAGAACATGTATGTGGACAGCACCAAGTTCAGAAATACACTCACAAAACCTTTCCGAATGATTTATAGACATTTCTATTCCAAAGAAAATACAACCTTTCTTTTATTTGTTTCCATCTTTACTTCAACTTTACCCTGAATGATGACATTCTATTCAGCAAACAAAGAATAACAAATAAAAATAAAAGACTAGACTACAATGATTTTTTTGAATTATTATTGTTTATTTGGATAAATCTAGATTATGTGTTACATTTGGACTACACTTGGACTATGATACATACATATAGCTCTTCCAGTTCAGACAGCACTTTCAGAGCAGATAAAGGTAACCTGGATATGGATGACACCAAACACTGTGACACTGTGAAGCCAAGGAACAGAATCCAGAAAGAAAGGAGGCAAAACGTGAAAAGAAAATAACAGATGTCATCAACAATAAGATGATCAATCTATCCACATGTGAAGAACAGGAGCCACAAGACAGAAGCCTGTCATATAGATTGTACTCCATCTGGCTGGGGAAAGTATGTAGCCTCACCTGTCAGGCTCCTTTGCTTTTGTTCTTCACATGAGAATGGATTAATTATCTGACTATTTTCATCACACTTTGTCTTCTTGGTTCCTTGGCTTTTGAAGTCTTCACAGTGTAACCCAAACCCTCATGAAGCAAAATAGTATATTCCATCAATCTGAGAAAAAAAAAAAGTTGATCACAATTGATCATTGGCTTTTCTCAATTTAAAGGAAGTAAGTAATCTGTGTAAAATCAGTGGAACTTATCACATTACATTATAACTTATTTTGTCATACAATCTTAAAGTCATCATTAAGAGTAACCTCCAAACAACATTAAGAAGCTTTTATTTATTAACCTTATTTCAATTTATTTGTGAAATTGTGTTTAAAATAGGGCTGGAACTTTAACTGATTAATTTTGATTAATTAATTACAGAAAATTAACATGATTAAAAACATTAACAATAAGCGGCGATCACACCGCTTATTTACTCTGCCCAGTTTATGGGAAATTTTGATAAAAAAAACTCACGTGTATATACCAAAATGCTTTGCTTGTATTGCTTCGATTGTTTTTTTTTAATCGACAGAGGTTCCACTCTTTACTGCCTTCATGAGAACATTCTGGGCATCCTCTGCCAGCTCATTCAAGCAATTTGTAAGCATAGTATATGTGCTGGCAAAGGACATTCCGCCTGCTAGAACGGAACCCAGCAAAGGGATTGTGCCTAAGAAATACTCAACAACACTTTCCTTAGCTGCAGTTCTCATCAATCTCTTTACAACCATATCAACATCAACCGTCACACTCAGTGGAGATTTGATTTCAGCCTTCAGCTCTTTGACTGACACATTAGATCTATCTGCAATCTGCTGCAGGGCCAAATCGTCAAGGCAAAAAACTGTACGCATTTTGTTGATTGTACTTTTCAAAATAGCCACATCCGTAGCGAATGAGAGGCCTGGGATTGGCACTGCAGCCACACCTGCAGACACTAATGCCACTCCCCAGATGTGTTTCTTCAGGGATTCTTTCTTCTTCCTGTTGATCTCCAGGGATATGTTGGGCAGGGCGAGAATCAGGGTATCTCTCTTATGCTCAGAGAGCTCTCTCTCCAAGGTCTCATGAAGACGGTCGAAATCGTAGAGAGAAAGATCAAAGCTGGAGATCAGGAAGACATCGCCAACTTTTATGTTGGCATTTCTGAACTCTAAAAAAGAAAAAGAAGAAAAAAAAAAGATACAGAGATTTGAGAAAACATCATCCAACAATTAAAGGGTCATTATTCTGTAAGATTTTAACACCAATCCCAGAATGTTTGCTGAAATGTGGGGGTGTGAGGGGGCAGGTAAAGACCCCCTAAACCAACAGAGCGAGCGCAACTGTTTCACTTCTGCATACAATTCTGTCAATAACATTTTCAGTACACACACACCATTATACATACAGTAGACTTACACACATAACTATTGTAGATTCTTAGAATGTTTGAACGGTTCAGCAACTATGATGAGATAAGAGCCAGGTGTACACTGCTAACAAAGTCATAATCAAAAATAGATTTTCCTATAGTGTAAAATGTAAAGCAAAATGTAAATGCAAAAAGATAAACCTTCGAGGCAGTTTTCTCGGATCTTCTTCAAGGTCTTCTTCTCGTTGAATGTTGAGGGTTTGCTCCTTTTTTCATTTTTCAAGTTGGTATCAATCTGAGTGCGCAAAAAATAGAACTTCTTCTCCATTTTCTTAATCTCGCGGGCCAGATTAACATGATTTTCTTTGAAGCGATCCGATCCGACAATGAAAAAAAAATCATACCTGTCAAAATGAACAGTTTTAAGGTATTCGGCTGCTTTGAAATTTGGTGTCCCAATACCAGGGAGATCCCACAATTTGACATTTGGGTATTTAGGGTGAAGATAAGCTTGAGGCACTGTGGTAGTCTCCACAACACCAGTTGCTGCAGCCCCTTCTTCTTCGTCTCCCATCTGTCGGAATGCATTGATGAATGTAGACTTTCCAGAGCCAGACTCCCCTGTGACAGCGATGTTAAGCTCTAATTTGTCAGCATCTTTAATGCGATGCTGAAGCTCGCTCAAAGCTGCGGGCAAGTCATTGCTCTCTAAGACTTGTTTAATCTGTTCTGCTTCTTTCTCACCAATGTTCACGATATCAGCCATCTAGATAATAAAAATATAGAATAATAAAGGGATAAATCTTTCTGCCTCTGACGTGCACAAGCTGAACGTGGTAGACGACTCAGTTGCACTGGTCTCATTTCCCCTTAAATACTATTTGAACAGCAGGGGGAGGTCCATAGCGGTTCCACCACGTAACCACAGATCTGTTTATCCAGCAATGTTTAATTGTGACTTAAATACCATGCACTAAGACTCCCTAATCGGGAGATAGTCTAGCGGAAAGATGCTGATTTCAATGCATGATAGTTCAGTTGGTGATAAAAGCATGAAATTTGGCACAAATGACCTTCATATGACCCTAATTGATAATCAACCTCTGGCCACGCAAAATTCCAACATTTTCAAGATGGCCAGCCAGTTTGAAAAATGGCTGCAACTGGACCTACGTTTTGGACAATATCACTTTGCTTGGGCTGTAAATCTTTGATTTTCCTCTTGTTTTGATATAAGAGAATGTTCTGGAGGTATTACAACCAGGCAAGTTCAGAAATAATATTAGGTTCCAATATGGCGGCATATTTTCCAATATGGCTGCCGATACATTGCATAAATGTACATCTGCTCATAGTTAATCCACAGTTTGTGATACAACCATGAAATCTGGCACAGATCACGTTTATACTACCCTAATTGATAATCAACCTCTGGCCACGCAAAATTTTAACATTTGCCAAGATGGCCAGACAGTTTGCTGCAACTGGACCTACGTTTTGGACAATATCACTTTGCTTGTGCTGTAAATCTTTGATTTCCCTATCCTTTTGATATATAAGAGAATATGTTCTGGAGGTATTACAACTAGGCAAGTTCAGAAATAATATAGGTTCCAATATGGCGGCCTATTTTCCAATATGGCTGCCGATACATTGCATGAATGTACATCTGCTCATAGTTAATCCACAGTTGGTGATACAACCATGAAATGTGGCACAGCTTTATACTACCCTAATTGATAACCAACCTCTGGCCACACAAAAGTCCATAATTTTCAAGATGGCCACCAGTTTTCAAAATCGATGCCCAGCCTAATTGACCAGGGCACACTGGTTGACACTATAGCACTATCGCATGGGGTTCGATGTTAGCTATTAGTGAATACATTTTCTAGATTGCACTTACAAGGAAGCTGACACAAGGGTGTTCCTTTATGCAGCCTATGCTGCGAATCATGGAGTGTCAGCTGCCATCATCTGAAGCTCAGATACTGACGTTCATTGTCATAGCAGTTTCAGCCATAGCTGAATGGTTAGTGAGCGCGCCTGGGGAACCAGAGCCCCTGCATGGTTGTCCCAGGTTCGATTCCAGGCCAGGCCAGCAATGTCGATCTGTGTCCCTGAGCAAGACTCTTAACCCCTAATTGCTCACACGCTCCTTGTGGGCAGTAAATCAGCTGGGTTGGGCTGAATTTCCCTCGCGGGAGGGGTAGGTAACCATTATAATTATTATTTCACTTGTTCACTTGGCTTGAAAAATCTGTGGATTGACATTGGAAGGGGAAAGAACCACAGATAGATTCCAATTCATGAAATTGCATCAGCTATGCCTATGGGATCAAATTCATCAGGTTCTTTCATGCATTCAGCGAATGCAATACAGTTTCGTCCTTCCATGGACGGTCAGCATGGCAGACATGGAACGTGTTTGAGAAGATATCCCGGGTCTTCACCAAATTAGGTTCAACACCTGTTGCAGTAACTGATGAAGACATGGAAGTCATTGAGGAGTTTGTAGTACTCATGTACGATAGAAGTAGTTCCTACAAAGAAGTGAATGAGGCAAGGCTGCACTTGTCTGCAAGAAAGCAGCGATCATATGACTGTATTCTACCAACATGCTGCTCTGAAAGAACACTGCAAGAGATCTGCATTCCAAGCAGGACATATATGGGGCCTGTCACTCTAATGTAGTCCTGTTTTGCCAAGTCCAATTCACTTGGGATAGCACCAGAGGGACAGAACCTGGCTTCCACAATGGATGGATCTTCCAGCAATGGCCAAATCATGCCAGGAGCTGACGTGATGTCAATGTAAAAAGGAACTTTCTGGACGCTGCAAAAACTTTAAGTCTGGACTAATCTACATACCCCTCTGTGGTTGCAGTTGCTAGCACACAGGCCTGTCACTTTCCCAGCCACCATTATAAATGAGAATGTGTTTATAATGATTTGCCTGATAAAAAAGCAAAAATAAATAAATAATAAATACAATACAAAATAAAAAATAAAAAATAATCTAAGTTTTATAGGATCTAAGTGTGTGTATGGTGACCATATTTAAAAACATGTCAACCTATTTGAACCTATAGGTCATTCTAAAGCTACAGAATCACTTTAAAATGTGCCATAAAGGGATTCCGTGAATGGTAATTTACACAAATATGTGTTACAAGCTCATGTGGATTAACCATAAGCAGTAAATGTCAATTTATTGGCAACCATATTGGAAAATGTGCCGCCATATTGGAACCTAATGGTATTTTTTATCTTACTTGGTAAAAATACCTCCAGAACATAACTCAACTCCAGTCTCATATCAAAATGAGGGGGAAATCAAAGATTTACAGCACCAGCAAAGTGATCTAGTCCAAAGCGTAGGCCCAGTTGCAATGCAGCCATTATAAAAACTGGTGGCCATCTCGAAAATGGAGGAATTACGTGTGGCCAGATGTTGATTATCAATTAGGGTAGTCTAAATGTGATCTGTGCCAAATGTCATGCTTGTATCACCAACTGTGGATTAACTATGAGCAGCTGATGTATCTGATGTATCTGCTGCCATATTGGAAAATATGCCGCCATATTGAAACCTAATGTAATTTTTTATCTTGTTTGATTGAAATACCTCTAGAATATTATTCTTAGATAAAAATGAGCTGAGAATCAAAGATTTACAGCCCCAGCAAAGTTATGTAGTCCAAAACGTAGGTCCAGTTGCAGGCAGCCATTCTGAAGACTGGCGGCCATCTTGAAAAATGTTGGAATTTTGTGTGGCCAGAGGTTGATTATCAATCATATGAAAGCCATCTGTGCCAAATTTCATGCTTTTATCACCAACTGAACTATCATGTCAACTTTCCGCTAGACTAAGATGTGACCGTCAGGTTGCTTAATGTTGTCTAAAGAACTAAACGCAACCATGTTTTTTCTTTATTGTCTCCACCAGCCGAAGGCATGGGGGAGAGTATGTTTTCCCCTCCGTCCGTCCGTGTGTCCGTCCGCCCGTCCGTGCGTGCGTCCTCGCAGTTTGTGAGCACCTAATCTCAGTTGCCGTTGGCCCGGTCACTGCCAAAGTGAGCACACACATTCCCTGGATGCCAATCTAGAACCTCTTCCCTAAATTTTTCAAATGGGCCTTTTCTAGCGCCACCTAGTGGCCGATGTTCGCAAAACACATTTCTGTGCACTACTCTTAAAGATTTTGTCCAAAAATCCTACAAATCGGTAGGCAGTATCTCGACAGTCATGTGATCAACACGGATCTGTCCGATTTTGCATATTCCATCCTGATTGGCTAAGATTGGCTTCCAAAGTTTGTAGGATTGAGCCGTTTTGAACAAAATGCCTAAAATCACAAACGCAAAGTGCAATTATCATGAAATCGCGCACACATGTTCCCACTAGGCCGAGGAAGAAATACCACAATTCTTTTTAAATCAGCCTCATGGTGGCGCTATAACAGGCCAATTTGTGGTTTTACCTATAACTCCACCGATCAGTTTCAAACTTTGTAAGCGCACTCCCTAGAGGCTAAGGATAAACCTTTGCCCTGCCTTTTTCACATCAGCCTTTTATAGTGCCACTAGATGGTAAGCTTTTCCGCTTATTTACACAGGAACCACTTTAGGTATCTCATATAACATTGAAAGACAGACAGATAGAACACAGTACTTTGCATAGGGAATTGTCAGTAACAAAAGGGGGACAATTAAAAAGCAGTCATAATCATCTTTATCTTACACAGACTTTAAAGAAAGCTGAAGCCATCCTCTTGTTTTAATGCAAACATTTAAGTTGAGACTTGTTGTCCCTAGAAGAAACCTGGTCCTCAGGAATGTGCTGAGGTGACTTCTTTTAGCAGGTTAACAGTTCACCCCAGGACACTACAGTCAGTTTACTGCAATTTTCACTACAGTATATGTTTGAAATCCCCTTTCTAGTGGAGGTAAAGGTAGTACTGTACAATATATCCAAAAATGCATACAAAATAGTGCTTTAAACAAACAAAAGAGACTTAAGTAGGCCTACAGGACACACTGACTCACCCTAGGTGCAAACCCCTATCTTACTTAATGGAGGAGGATAACATTATTTGAATTGCAATTATTATTATTATTCTCCAGGGCCGGACTGGCCATCTGGCATACCGGGCAAATGCACGGTGGGCCGCTAGGCTAGGGGGCCGCCCAGTGGCATTTTTTTTTTTTTTTGCCACTGGGCAGCCCCCTAGCCTAGCGGCCCACTGCAACAGTTGTTTAGAATGGACATATCAAACTCAACGCCTCCAACGTTGAGGTAGAAAACACTCTTCCCGAAATTGTATGAATGTATGGAATTGTATGGAATGGCAGCATTAGCGCCTCCTCTGTTCGAATGTCTGTTCGAATGCAGCGACGGTTGGGGCTACGTTCGACCAGAGGAGGTGCTAATGCTGCCATTCCGGCTGCAACTTCCAGGCTTGTAAACATTACCGGCTGACAAAACTAGCGATTTTAAGGGGTTGTTTCGTGCCCTGGTTCATGTTTTATGGACCCTGGTTAGGTTATCACAGTCTGGGAGCTCGGAACTACCTTTACTTTGTGGATACAATTTCGGGAAGAGTGTTTTCTACCTCAACGTTGGAGGTGTTCGCCCCCCCCCCCCACCCCACGGGGAAACCTTTATAGGACCTCGTCTCTGAGCACAACAGTATGCAGCGACGGGTGAGATAGGGGGCTATGTTAACAGCTGAGTTTCTAGTGTCAATCTCCCTCTGGAAGAGATTACACTGAGGCCTCACTGCAGTCTGTGTTTTATGCTTTGAAGGGGACATTACATTATGTTTGTAGTGTTTTCTCACTGTAAACAAAAAAATATTCACATTAGCTAAGCTAAGCTAACATTGCTGTCTGTAATGACTGGTTGCACTTGAGGGGAGCTGAGGAAACAGTATGCAGCGACGGGTGAGATAGGGGGCTATGTTAACAGCTGAGTTTCTAGTGTCAATCTCCCTCTGGAAGAGATTACACTGAGGCCTCACTGCAGTCTGTGTTTTATGCTTTGAAGGGGACATTACATTATGTTTGTAGTGTTTTCTCACTGTAAACAAAAAAATATTCACATTAGCTAAGCTAAGCTAACATTGCTGTCTGTAATGACTGGTTGCACTTGAGGGGAGCTGAGGAAACATTTGGTGGATACTAGGCTAGTATGCACAACTAAAAGAACTGATGCACTATTGTGTTGGAGCACCTCAGTGCGGCTGCAGAGTTAAGGTGCTATCTATTCCTGATTGATTGATTGAAGACTATTTGAAGTTTGCATAGGAAAAGGTGCAGTTTCACTATGGTTGAGGGCTATGTTATGGGGAGTGTCTGGTTGCTTTATTTTAGGTGATTATAGAATTTAAGTGCTCTCTTTTTTACTTTTATAATGAGTGGGTATTGTCCTAATTCTGCCCGGCAAGCATTGTTTGTTGTTTTCCGTTGGGTGCGGAATATAGATTTGCAGAGTTCTGCGTGCGAGTCTCAGTTTGGTGTCTGTGTCATGCTCTAGTATATACGTAGTAGCCTATTAGTCTAGTGGCTAGAAGGGCTTTTCATGCACCCCCCGGAAATATATTTCTAATCAGTGTTTTCTTATTGGACAAAATGGGCTGAAAATGATGAGCTATGTTAAAAAGTTGTCAAAATGTCCCTACTACCCCAAACCCCCCCTTTTGTATACTTCTCTGGTGAAATTGGGTAAAGCCAAATATTAATTCACTAAAATTACATAAATAGAGTTCATGGAGTATCCTGACACATAGGGGTAAGTAAGAGAATAGGATTTGGGGGCTTGCTACTATTGAATTTTTAAATATGACCAGCATCATCCCCAGAAACACACACACATATACTGTCCGATTGACAAACAACAAGAAGGATGATTAATTTCCAGCACTTTATGGTGAATATCACTGCCTCATATATCTTCAGAAAACTTCTCATATCCCTAAGCTTCAATTTGAGCCCAAGATGACCTTTCTATCTTGAAAATTACTCTTTCTGTAGCTACAGTTCTGCACCATACCTCAGATCAAAGAAAATAGGATATTTAGTCAGTAGCTCTCCAGAAGCCCTAGAAGTATCATGCAACAACCCCCGGATATATATTTCTAATCAATGTTTCCTTATTGGGAAAGATATGCTGAAATGATGAGCTATGTTAAAAAGTTGTCAACATGTCCCATCTACCATTTTTATGCAAATTAGTGCTGCCATTATTGAAAAATCAACTGTCACTATGTCTCAGGCAATATTGCACTAAAATGAACAAATAAGGTGACTAGACCTATGTTTTGAGGGTCAAGGATCTCATTGAAACTATTCTTAAAGTGGCCACACACACACACACACACACACACACACACACACACACACACACACACACACACACACACACACACACACATACACACACACACACAGGGGGAGGGGGGAATGTGTTTGAATACACACAGACTCGCCTGATTGGCTGAATGGTTTTGAACCAGGCCACCACCCACCACGTGCCCCAAGCCTACAGCCCTGATTGGCTCGCCCTCTCTCTGAGGGCTGGTGGAAAAAGCTTATTTAATGTGAAGGGCCAGACTACACAACACCACCACTACCAACAGGGGGTGGTGTTGTGCAGTCTGGTTTATTAATCAGGCTAACACTAGCCTGCCCTATGCAAAACAAAATTCACACAGTCAACCAATGACATTTAGTGGGGGACCACATTAGCGGTCTACAGATGCACTACAGGGTGTCAAGGTATTGAATTATATATTATACTGTACTGGTTGAGTGACAGACCTTGTAGCCAATAGAATGTTCTGTAACCAGATGTGACGTCATTAACTCATACCCTGCCAAGCCCGAGGAACCCGAGAATTTTGGGATGTCCCTCCCTGCCACGCCCGAGGAACCCGAGAATGGCCGCCATTTTGAAAAAAAAAAAAAAAAAAAAAAAACTTTTTTTTTTTTTTTTTTTTTTTTGGACCCCAAAAACGTTAGTAGGCATGATAGCGATCGCGAAATTGCTTGTTTAACCCCCATACAACCCCCATACAACTCAGGTAGCAGACCTCCAAGCTCACAACAGTGTAAAACATAGTGGCTGCTATCTCATGAATGCCTGAACGGATTTCCATTCGGATTCTTTTGTTTGAAAGCTGTGAGCAATGTGGACACACGTGGTGCATTATCTAGGCATGGGTGTGCATGATCCGTGCACTATGAATTACATGGAAGTCTATGGAGACAGTTTGGCAGGATTGGAGTACGAAGGTATTGTTAAATGGCAGCAAATGAGTTAAGAGGAGCCGGCAGTCAAGGTCGGTAGGCGCGCACAGCTCAGGCGTGGTTGTTATTGTTAGGCTTTCATGCCACTGTTCCACTGCTTTTGCACGTTACAATAAAGTGGGGCTCCTGTGGAGTTCTGATACCGTTCATCAGCCTCATTTACTTGACATGGTGTCAGAAGTTTAAGAGAAAGAACCGACGCGATGGCGAAGTTTAATCCACCGGACAACTTTAACTTTGAGCGACCGTCGGAATGGCCCGCCTGGAGACAGAGATTCTCCCGCTATCGGTCGGCTACAAAGTTGGGAGCTGAAGACGGAGAAGTCCAGGTTAGCACTCTCATCTATGCCATGGGCAATGAAGCGGAGAATATATTCAAGTCCTTTACCTTCACTGGGGACGAGAAGGAGGACGATTACAAAACGGTGCTGGATAAATACGACGCCTACTTTGTACCAAAAAAGAACCTTATACACGTGAGAGCGTGCTTCTATCAACGTGTACAGAAACAGGGGGAATTAGCAGAGTCATACATCAGAGCGCTCTACGAGCTAAGTGAGAACTGTGACTTTGGACAATCAAAAACTGAAAATATCAGAGACAAACTGGTCATTGGCATCCGCGACAGAGAACTATCCAAGAGATTGCAACTGATGCCCGAACTCACCCTAGAGACGGCTATACGGATGGTGAGGCAAGCGGAGGACGTCGATGAGCAGATGAGCCAACAGATGCAAGCCTCGCTTAACGTCCAGGAGGTGACACAACGGCGACCGTGGAGGAGAGGCGAGAGGCAGCCTGCTAAGGAGACGAGTGGCAGGGGGGACCAAGCCTCGTCAGGAGACTACAAATGTCGCCGGTGCGGTAAAGAAAAGCATAATTCTCAAGCCAAATGCCCAGCATTAGACACAGAATGTAGAAAATGTGGGAGAAAGGGCCACTGGGAAAGACTGTGTTTTTCTAAGTCAGTGAGAAAGGTTACTCAGGAAAATAATGACGATGAGGAAAGCTTTTACCTGGGGGCGGTGAGCAAAATACACCAGGGCAGTGCAGACCACTGGTCAGAACAGATACAAATAGGACACACACCAGTTAAGTTCAGGATTGACACTGGTGCCGACGTTACTGTAATGAACCAAGAGACATTCAGAGCACTTAAACCTGAAAGACAGCTAGTAGAGTCTAGGGGGCTACTAGACAGTCCGGGTGGGGCACTGGATATAATGGGACAGTTTACAGCCAGTACACTTCACAAGCAGAGAAAGTACATTTTCACCATTTACGTAGCAAGAGGGTCTACGGTCAGCAACCTACTAGGCAGAGAGACAGCGGTAGAGATGGGGCTGGTTAAAAGGGTACAGCAGGTCAGAGCAGCAGCAGGTCTTCAGGGGACAATGAAAACAGACCCAGTTAGGATCCACCTGGAGGACGGAGCTGTGCCGTATGCTGTACACACTGCCAGAAGGGTCCCTCTACCACTCCTACCTAAAGTCAAGACAGAGCTTCAGAGAATGGAAGAGCAGGGCGTGATAGAGAAAGTCACGCAACCTACTGACTGGTGCGCACCCATGGTGCCAGTCATGAAACCAACAGGAGCAGTGAGGATCTGCGTTGGACTTCAAAAGCTCAACGAGAACCTCAGAAGAGAGAGATATCAACTGCCAACGACAGAGGAGACTCTGGCCAAGCTTCTCAGGTTCCACAGTCTTCACATCTCTGGATGCGGCATCCGGCTTCTGGCAGATACCGCTGCACGAAGACAGTAGCCTCCTAACAACCTTCATTACACCGTTTGGGAGGTACTGTTTCAAGCGGCTGCCGTTTGGGATAAATATCGCACCAGAGATTTTTTCAGCGGAAAATGAATGAACTGTTGGAAGGACTTGAGGGCGTGGCAGTGTACATGGACGACGTAATTGTCCACGGCAAGGACATGACTACACACGACCAACACCTGCAGAGAACACTAAAGAGAATGGAGCAGGTTGGTCTCAAACTCAACGAGGAAAAATGTGTGTACAGACAAGCAGAACTGCGGTTCCTGGGCCACATTGTGGATGCCAGTGGAGTACGAGCCGACCCGAGCAAAGTCAGTGCCATCAGTGAGCTACAGGCACCCACAAATGTGCATGAGTTAAAACGTGCGCTAGGCATGATTAACTACATGAGCAAATATATCCCAGACCTGGCATCAGCAGCAGGTCCTCTGTATGAACTGCTGAAAGAGAGAAACATGTGGACATGGGATCAGCCACAACAGCAAGCGTTCCAGAGACTGAAGGAAGACCTTATCACCTCACCTGTCTTGGCCCACTATGACCCAGAAAGACAGACAGCTGTCTCAGCAGACGCGAGCAGCTATGGGATAGGGGCTGTCCTTCTACAGCTGCACAGCGGGGAAAGCTGGAAACCGGTCGCGTACTGCTCCAGGAGACTGTCGGATGCAGAGACTCGATACGCGCAGATCGAGAAGGAATGCTTAGCAGGGGTGTGGGCCTGTGAGAGGTTCCAAAAGTACCTGGTTGGCATGGGCAGTTTCCGACTCATCACAGACCACAAGCCATTGGTGCCTCTGATAAACTGCAAGGACTTAGATACGGTGCCAGTGAGGTGTCAGCGACTCCTGATGCGACTGATGCGGTTCAACGCCAGGGCAGAATATGCACCAGGGAAAACCCTGGTCATCGCAGATACCCTGTCACGCAGCCCTGTGGAGAGCAGGGACAACACCACAGAGAAGGTCATCGAGTGTCACGTTAATGCTGTTACTCACAGTTGGCCAGTGTCACAGCACAAACTGGATGAGATCAGAGCTGCTACGCAGGAGGACGAGCAGCTACAAAGTGTATGGAAGCTGACCGCAGAGGGATGGCCTAAACATGTGAGTAGCACACCACTCAATGTAAGAGACTATTATGCAGTGAAAGACTCGTTGTCAATATGTGAGGGCCTTGTGACATTAGGATGTCGTATTGTGATTCCACAGTCCATGAGACAGGAGATGCTGGAGCGTGTGCATGACGGACACCAAAGCCTGTCGAAATGCAGGGAAAGGGCTCATGAGACTGTGTGGTGGCCCAAAATTTCTGCTGATATCAAACAGAAGGTGGAGACATGCCACTTTTGTCAGACAAACAAGCGTACACAGCGCAAGGAGCCACTGCACCCCACCCCTTTGCCTGAACGTCCGTGGCAAAAGTTAGCAACAGACTTGTGTGAACATAATGGCAAACACTACTGTGTTGTGTCAGACTATTACTCACGGTACCTGGAGATATTACAGTTGACCTCGACTACTACAGAGCAGGTTGTGAAAGTACTTAAGGCCACCTTTGCCAGATTCGGGGCCCCGGACCAAATCCAGAGTGATAATGGGCCATCGTACAGTAGCGAGGCTTGGAAGGACTTTTGCAAACAATATGACATTGAGCACATCACATCCAGCCCACACAACCCACAGGGTAACGGGCATGCAGAGCGCGCTGTGCAAGCTGCAAAGCGCATACTCAAGCAGGATGACCCTGTGTTGGCATTGATGTGCTACAGGGCGACACCAACGGCTTCGACAGGTGTGAGCCCGGCTGAGTTACTTATGGGACGTAAAATCAGAACCACACTCCCTACGCTAAAAGGGAATCTGGTTCCCAAGTGGCCAGATACGGACATCATCCGACGCAGGGACGCAGAAGCCAAGCAGCAGCAGGCATTCTACTTCAACAGGAGACATGGAGTGAAAGAGTTACCACAGCTACAGGCTGGGGATAATGTCCTACTGAAGCTTGACGGAGAAAAGAGATGGAGAGGACCAGCATCTGTCATCGGTGACAGCTGTACGCAGCGCTCGTATCAGGTGAACACACCAGGAGGAGGCGAGCTGCGACGGAACAGACGGCACACATACAGTGTGTGCCGCAAGCAGCGACAGGGAATACAGAGCCTATTGGACTGTCACTGAACTTTGAGTCAGAAAGTGATGACACACAACATCAGGGCTCTTCTCAGGGACAGGGGGAGAACTGTGGGCCTGTGAGAAACACACCTGAAGGTTCGTTGGTGACACGCTCAGGTAGAGTGTGCAAACCCGTTGTGAGAATGAATTTGTAAGCCATGTGATTATTTGAAAAAAAAAATGTGAAAAAAAGACACTATGTAACACACGTTGAATGTTAAAGACGGAAACTGAGGGTGCATGTTTTGTTGTTTACTATTGTGGCTATTGGAAAGTACATATTTCATTGATTTTCGATACTGTTTAAAAAAAAAAAAAAAAAAAAAAAAAAAAAAGAGGGAAGTGGAAACAAGTTATAATACTGTTGTGAAGGGGACATTGATTTGAGGGGGAGATGTCAAGGTATTGAATTATATATTATACTGTACTGGTTGAGTGACAGACCTTGTAGCCAATAGAATGTTCTGTAACCAGATGTGACGTCATTAAGAGGAGCCGGCAGTCAAGGTCGGTAGGCGCGCACAGCTCAGGCGTGGTTGTTATTGTTAGGCTTTCATGCCACTGTTCCACTGCTTTTGCACGTTACAATAAAGTGGGGCTCCTGTGAAGTTCTGATACCGTTCATCAGCCTCATTTACTTGACACAGGGGTCTACAGATGCACTAGAGTCGTCTACAGATGCACTAGAGTCGTCAACAGAAGCACTACAGGGGTCTACAGATGCACTACAGGGGTCTACAGATGCACTACAGGGGTCTACAGATGCACTAGAGTCGTCTACAGAAGCACTACAGGGGTCTACAGATGCACTACAGGGGTCTACAGATGTACTAGAGTGTTTTAAAGATCATAATAGTGGTCTACAGATGTACTAGAGTAGTCTATAGATGTAATACAGTGGTCTACAGATGTAGTAGAGTGGTCTACAGATCACAACAGTCGTCTACAGATGCACTACAGGGGTCTACAGATGCACTAGTGGTCTATAGACTACCGTAGTGCATCTGTAGACAATTATTGTGATCTGTAAAACACTCTAGTGCTAGTACTCTAGATCACTGTATAGCATCTGTAGACCCCTGTAATGCATCTGTATACCCCTGTAGTGCATCTGTGGACGATTCTAGTGCATCTGTAGACGACTGTTGTGACCTGTAGGCCACTCTACTACATTTGTAGACCACTGTATAGTGCGTATAGACTACTCTAGTGCATCTGTAGACCACTAATGTGGTCCCCCACTAAATGATTGGTTGACTGTGTATTTTTGTGTTTGCATAGTGCAGGCTATAGTGTGTGTGTGTGTGTGTGTGTGTGTGTGTGTGTGTGTGTGTGTGTGTGTGTGCTGTACGTCGCTGGGTAAATTATACGACCGTAGAGTCGTCCCCTAATAGGCCTCTGTCTAACAGGTCTATTCCTAATCCAATGAGTCAGCACTAACCCATTCATAGAAATGTACATAGCCTATGTATGGCGTACTCGTCTAGTATCTAACAAACTTAAAATTCCACGGTCACACCTATCTCAATATATAGCACCTAATTTATGAACGACCCTAATTGTAATCAAGAACTATAATCACCATGGTTAACGTCCACTCCTGTACTCAAATGTGTGCCAGTTGTTGCGTTCACTAGATTTATATTTAAGGTCCGTTTCCTACTTAGACCTAAGGTGTTGTTTCAATTAATTGGTTAGAAGTAACCATTCAAGTCCTTGATGCACAAACCTTTGTTTTACTCTTGACAAGATGTGAACCCAATTAATGGGAAGATATTCCCGTCGATGATAATAATGATAACAACAATAATAACTCTGTGAGACTTCTCTTTAAATGCAGGAAATAATACATTTATAATAGGTATGCAAGATAGCTTTTAGCATGATATTCCGGTAAAAGTTGTACAAAATCATAAAATTGTCTTTAATATACAATGCCGAATTACTGATCTTGCACAAGTGGCTACAGTTATTCATCCAATTGAAGTAGAAATCAAACAGTTAGTACAGAGTTCACTTGATTAGTAACCTCCTTAACACTCACTCACCCTATGAGTCTATTATCCCTTTTACCAGATCCTAATTATCTCCTCTGTAGAGACAACCTATTGATAATTGGGAAAGAACTAAATCCTACCCTATTTTATCTATAAGTTGGGAGCTCATCATCCAAACTGTGCTCTGAGTTAGTTGGTTGATTTTCCTACCCTGTCTATTTTACTAAGTACTCTGATGCTATACTAATTCTGGTTCAGAGACTCTAAGTCCCCAGTTTAGAGTAGCATAGCTAGGCCTACTTCCAATAGATCACTAGGTGTCTATCCTCAGTGCAGTAAGAGCCCGCAATTTGCTCTGTAGGGCCTACACTAGAGTTCTCAACGGGCCTGAAAATTAAGGCCCGGCCCTAACTGGGCCCTAACTTGGCAGGCCCGAGGCCCTACCCCGGCCCTACTAGTTAGCATACATTTTAGGTCCTACCCGAAAACGTCGGGTCGGGTCGGGTATGGCCGGGTCTATAACAGAGTAATAGTAAAATAACCAGTAAGACTCCCTAATCGGGAGATAAGCGAACGTCAGGTCGCAGCGTGATTTTAGGGCAAAATGTGTAGGAGCAGTGTCCAAAAAATGTGTTTGAAAAAATATATGGGACAGATCCATGTTGATGACATGAGTGTAGACATACTGTGTACCGATTTGCGTAATTTTAGGGCAAAATCTGTAGGGGCAGTGTCCAAATATGTGTTTGAAAAAGTCGGCCTGATGGTGGCGCTATATGGGACAGATCAATGTTGATGGCATGAGTGTAGACATACTGTGTACCGATTTGCGTGATTTTAGGGCAAAATCTGTAGGAGCAGTGTCCAAAAATGTGTTTGAAAAATTGGGCCTGATGGTGGCGCTATATGGGACAGATTCATGTTGACGGCTCTCTTGGCGCCGCCGAGGCGGGTGCGTGGGTACCGGCCCCGGCTCTCCCGGTCGCTTCTAGCCCGAGTTACGGCATTTTATGTGCGCTGCAGTGGCGGGGGTCCTCGGGTGCGACCACTTTTGCATCCATTCTGGAGCACCAGGAGTCGGTGGTCCCTGGGAATTCCCCGTGAACAGCCCCGTTGGGGTGGCCATTGGTCATTTTAACACTTTTTGGCGGCGGCGACAGGGGGTCCCTGGAGCTCCGGGGGTCCCGGGAGGGGTGGAGGTTGTGGATTGGCAGGCAAGGAGTGTGTGTGCAAAGTTTGGCATGGATTCGGACAACTGTGGCGGAGATATGAGTTGGGGAAAAGTGTGACGTGACGGACAGACTGACAGACTGACGGACAGACACCCTGTCGAGGTTTTGGTAGTAACTGCGACCTGACGGTCGCAATAAAAAAATATATTTTCTTTTTTTAATTGAGCCCAAGGCCCTACCCGGCCCTACTAATTAGCATACATTTTAGGCCCTACCCTACCCTAAATGTCGGTCGGGTTCGGGTATGGTCGGGTTCGGGCAGAATTTGAGAACTCTATCCTACACCACTTTTTAAGGGGCCAAAAAGCCCGTCCCTCACTTCCTCTCTCTACTTCGTCGGACCTATCCTATCATAGCGTTGGGGTCCATCCCTCCTCTGTGGGTGGACCTCAAGGCCCTTTTTCCACCCCAATACGTCCACGATGGTGCCAGTCACGCTGCTCCGGTCATTGTCACGTTTCCAATCACATCCCCATACCATCTCTACTGTAAGTATCTGATATGAGGACCTGATCTGTCACGTTTCCAATCACATCCCCATACCATCTCTACTGTAAGTATCTGATATGAGGACCTGATCTGTCACGTTTCCAATCACATCCCCATACCATCTCTACTGTAAGTATCTGATATGAGGACCTGATCTGTCACGTTTCCAATCACATCCCCATACCATCTCTACTGTAAGTATCTGATATGAGGACCTGATCTGTCACGTTTCCAATCACATCCCCATACCATCTCTACTGTAAGTATCTGATATGAGGACCTGATCTGTCACGTTTCCAATCACATCCCCATACCATCTCTACTGTAAGTATCTGATATGAGGACCTGATCTGTCACGTTTCCAATCACATCCCCATACCATCTCTACTGTAAGTATCTGATATGAGGACCTGATCTGCGTCCCCTAAGCGAATATACTTGGGCCAAGACTTGGAGCAGCCAGCAGTGTTCCACCACGTACTCTATGATTATGAGAACGCTATCTGGCCTAACACAACTCGTTACTATCTTTTCAGTCAGCCACTTTAATCCCCGTCCATCCCCCCAATCTAACATCCCTGACTGCTTCGGCCATCGGATAGATAGCAGACCCACATGCGATAAGCCTGTAGATCCGCTACCCCGACAGGTCTGCCCAAATACAGCAGCTTAAGTAACAGAGGGCACTCACTGTGTACCTGTCACAGAGATACCGGTGGCCCCGAAAATACTATATTCCTGTTATGCCCATATATATATATATAGTCTATGCCAGTATAGCTATGTTGCCGTACATATTCCTTTAACCCATTTAGGCCTAACCTATAGAATAGGGCTAAATCAGAAATTAGCCTACAAAACAAATATGTTGCTACATACTGTACATGTACTGTAAGCCCCTCCCAAACAGCAAAATGTGTTCCCGGCCTGAATGGGTTCTACTCACACGTGTACATGTAACTAGTTTTCTTTTAGTATGCCTGCGGCCTCATATGCATCAACAACACCCTTTTTTCCTAACCATTTCCATTCTCCCCTTCACATTTGTTAAACATAAATCACTGTATTAACATCATTACACATCATCATGATCTTGTTAACCATTTTGACCATTATTATTTTTCATGCCATACTGAAACTGTAGGTCCAACACCCTTCCCCTTTCTACTGAAGCAGAGGTCAAGACATTGCAACATGCACACCGTTTGCTTGTTGTTAACCATTTTTTTGTAGATACCAGAATCTCTGCTCTGCTTAAATCAAACCACCCTTCCTCTTTCTGCTCTTTCTCAAGACATTGCAACATGCACACCGTTTGCAGAGAGACAGTTGGTCCCCCACCCAATGACTCACTATAGAGGGCAGGCTACCACCGCCCAATGCCTGAGACCGCTGAATGGTGTGGAATGAAAAATGATTATCTATGTTAACACGGTGTAACCCCTTGATTGACTGCAATGGATCTATTCTACTCCGATGATTGATCACCAACGAATACTCTTACACCTGATAATTATAATGTGATTAACTTACAAATCAATGATTAGAAAGTATACGCATGACGGTCGTACGATATGAACGCTCGCGACCGTCATGTTTTGGGCTAGTGAAGACGTAGTCCTTGTCTGTGCTTGTCTCTGCCTCCGCGGCTCCGCCAGTCAGCACCGACATACAGTGCACACATTCCAACAGATCGTAGCAGCCAGGGAACTATGCTTGCCTTGTACACCAAATGGGGAAGTTTTCTCATCCCAATAATGCTCCTTTTCGTTAATAGGACGGATTTAAAATAAATAGACGTTTATAACCCCAGCATCCCTATTCTTGGGGGACATTCATCAAAAAATAGCCGATCTACAAGCTCACCACAAGATGCATTGTGAGCTTGTAGATCGGCTATTTTTGGTTAAGAGTTGTTGTTTTATGGAAAAATAACTCAAGTAAAGTTCAACTCAGCCAGTTGTACTGTACTTGTAAAACATTTGATGCTTTGAGCTTTGTAATTTAAACACAACTAACTGCTCATTGAAGGAGATTGACCAAAAATAGCCGATCTACAAGCTCCAATGCATCTTGTGGTGAGCTTGTAGATCGGCTATTTTTGGTGAATGTCCCCTAAGAATAGAGATGCTGGGGTTTGAGTGATTGAATAATAAGTATAAACCAACGTCTATTTATTTTAAATCCGTCCTATTAATGAAAAGGAGCGTTATTGGCATGAGAAAACATACCTTTACATTGCCAAAGTTCACTAGCCTTGCATACCCAGACACAGGGGCGGTTACAAAACGATTGAACCAGTTCTTTTAATTTTCACTTCACATTTTGTGAATAAAGCCTAATTTGATCAAATTCGATAATTTCTTCATTCCATCCATAATCTTTTGGTTCAATGAGGTTTGGCCTGGCTTATATAGATGGAAATGTGGCTGTTTTCTGTGTGTTTGCTTAATTATTAAGCTTGTCATGAAGCCTGTTACAAAATCATTGTAAACGTCCAAAATAGGACCGTCATTTTTAGGTTGCGGCCCTTTGGACTTTAGGTATTTTGCTGAGTGGCCCCTGAGCCTTCCTAAGTTGAGTAGCCCTGGTCTAGACACCCTATTTGTAAAGTTATACAGTATCTCTTACTTGGTGGAAATGTGATTATATTGTAATGGCGGGACTGATTTTCACACCAACAAGGTGTGGCCACTTTAAGAATAGTTTCAATGAGATCCTTGACCCTCAAAACATAGGTCTAGTCACCTTATTTGTTCATTTTAGTGCAATATTGCCTGAGACATAGTGACAGTAGATTTTTCAATAATGGCAGCACTAATTTGCATAAAAATGGTAGATGGGACATGTTGACAACTTTTTAACATAGCTCATCATTTTCAGCATATCTTTCCCAATAAGGAAACATTGATTAGAAATATATATCCGGGGGTTGCATGATACTTCTAGGGCTTCTGGAGAGCTACTGACTAAATATCCTATTTTCTTTGATTTGAGGTATAGTGCAGAACTGTAGTTACAGAAAGAGTAATTTTCAAGATAGAAAGGTCAGCTTAGGGATATGAGAAGTTTTCTGAAGATATATGAGGCAGTGATATTCACCATAAAGTGCTGGAAATTAATCATCCTTCTTGTTGTTTGTCAATCGGACAGTATTGTGTGTGTTTCTGGGGATGATGCTGCTCATATTTAAAAATTCAATAGTAGCAAGCCCCCAAATCCTATTCTCTTACTTACCCCTATGTGGATACTCCATGAACTCTATTTATGTAATTTTAGTGAATTAATATTTGGCTTTACCCAATTTCACCAGAGAAATATACAAAGGGGGGGGGGGGGGGGGTGTTGGGGTAGTAGGGACATTTTGACAACTTTTTAACATAGCTCATCATTTTCAGCACATTTTTTCCAATAAGGAAACACTGATTAGAAAAATATTTCCGGGGGGTGCATGAAAAGGGCTTCTAGCCACTAGACTAGACTATATAGCCTACTGCATATTGAACAATACAATACAACTTGTTTGTCCAATTCTCAGATCAATATGATTCTTTTCCATTCATTAGCTAACTTGCCAAAGTTCTGACATATTTTGGCACTAATCATGTCCATACTCCGCTTGTTGGTGGTGTAAAAGTTGTGGTATTAAAAGCTTAATTGTGTATTTATATGTGCTGCCCTCGACCCGACGAGTCGGTAGAGTATCTGCTACCGATATTCAGTGAATGGGTCTAATGATCAAAACGAGAACATTATAATGGTGTAAAAAAATAAAAATGTCCACGCTGTAAGGCCAGTAAGGGACAAGATGACCCCTGGCCACTTTCATTATCACTGAATACACCTTTAAGGAGTGAAATTGTTTGGCAAATCAAAAATGCTGCAGAATCAGAAATCAGAATCAGAAATAGTTTATTGTCACACCTTAAAAATATAAAAGGGTGAAATTCATTTGACAGTGCTCCTCAGACATGCAGTTCATCATTAGTAAAAAAAATAATATAAATTGCCTATAAATATATATAAAAACATCACATCACAATGAAAATTTTAAAAGTTAAATAAAAGGGTGCTTTTAGGTTTAAAAAGTATCAAAGACTATCTTAAATGGTAACTCCTAAATTAAAGACATCACATTTGTATATCAGAGCACTATTTGTTCAAGAGTCTTATCGCTTGATAAAAGAATGTTTTTTGTGTTCTTTCAGTCTTGCCCACAAGGCTTTGGTATTTTGTCCCGTTCCGATGGGACCGCGACTCCACAAACTTTCCATGGTTCAGATGGAAGGGGTCCTTGATGATCCTCCGGGCTTTGGCAACACACCGGCTGTTGTAGAGGCTCTGGATGGAGGGGAGCTCACACCCACAGATCTTCTGTGCTGTCCGCACCACCCGCTCCATTACAGAGCGATTGAGAGCAGAACAGCTCCCAAACCAGGCAGTGAAACTACCTGTTAGAATACTCTCCACTGTGCTTCTGTAGAAAGTCCTCAGAATCCTTGTTCCCATGCCAAATTTCTTTAGCTGCCTGAGGTGATAGAGGCGTTGTTGGGCCGTCTTTACAACATGCTCAGTGTGCACATTCCACCTGAGATCATCAGAGATGTGGACTCCTAAGAACTTGAAGCTGTCAACTCTCTCCACCACCGATCCGTTGATAATTATGGGGTGCAGCACTCATATACTGTAACAATGAAACACATTTCAACAACTGCTCCGATAAAAGCCTGTTCTATGACAGTTCTTATCCTGCTGGACTGGTTTATATTACTTTTGTCATACAAAACAACAGAATATACATTTGGGATTTTGTAATCTGTGTCCCAACAGTCTCGTTGCTGCTCATGAAATCAAAATCAAACTGTATTCATAATTCATGATATAGCACATTTTAAAAACGACTGGTTGACCAAAATGCTGTACAGGTCAAAATAAAAGTGCAACAAAAAGCAATACCATCAAATCTGTACCTATCGAAGGTTTGTCGATAAATGTGTGTAATCTGTGTTCATGTCATGTCTCACTGACTGACTTTCTTTTGATAAAAAATTATCAACGGAACATGACAAAGGCAAAAAGGAGCCTTTTGGGTGAAAACGTTTTGTTATTGTCAATTCTCAACAAAAAAGGCAGTAATTAGCAATAACAAAATAAAAATAAACACTAGAAGAAGTGCTCTTCCGAGCACAGGTCTCCACCAGCCACGCGTCCTGGTGGTGCTATAATAGGCCAATGTAAAAAGGGTGGCATGTGTTCTTCACCAATGTTCAACCTTTCATGGCGCCACCATGAAGCTGATTTGAACATTTTGTAGTGTAATTTCTTCCTTGGCCTTTTGCAATTGTGCGTGCACAATTTCATTACAATTGCACGCTGTGTTTGATTTGAGGCATTTTGTTCGAAACAGATCAATCCTACAAAGTTTGGAGGCCAATCTTAGCCAATCAGGATTGAATATTTAATACGGGACAGGTCCGTCTTGATCATATGACTGTAGAGATCATCTGTGTACTGATTTGTGTTGATTTTGGGTAAAATCTGAAGGAGTAATATCCAAAAATGTGTCTTACATAAGTGGGCCTCCTGGTGGC
The DNA here is from genome assembly GCF_963921795.1 of Nannobrachium achirus. NCBI lineage: Eukaryota > Metazoa > Chordata > Actinopteri > Myctophiformes > Myctophidae > Nannobrachium > Nannobrachium achirus. Next base: position 9,711,039 of record NC_137826.1, on the reverse strand, counting down.
GCTATAAAAGGCTGTTGTGAAAAATACAAGGAAAGGTTTTTTTCCTTGGCCTATAGGGAGTGCGCTTACAAAGTTTGAAACTGATCGGTGGAGTTATAGGTAAAACCACAAATAGTTATAGTGCCACCATGAGGCTGATTTCAAAAATTTGAAGTGGCATTTCTTCCTCGGCCTAGTGGGAACGTGTGTGCGCGATTTCATGTTAATTGCACTCTGCGTTTGTGATTTGAGGCATTTTGTCCAAAACTGACCAATCTTACAAACTTTGAAAGCCAATCTCAGCCAATCAGGATGGAATATGGACAATCAGACAGATCCATGTCGATCACATGACTGTAGAGATACTGTCTAGCAATTTGCGTGATTTTTGGACAAAATCTGTAGGAGTACTGGACAAAAGGTAGTTTTGCACAAATTGGCCTCCTGGTGGCGCTAGAACAGGCCCATGTGAAAAATGTGGAGCAGAGGTTCTGAATTGGCATCCAGGGAGTGCGCTTACAAAGTTTGAAACTGATCGGTGGAGTTATAGGTAAAACCATGAATCGGCCTGTTATAGTGCCACCATGAGGCTAATTTCAAAAATTTGAAGTGGCATTTCTTCCTCGGCCTAGTGGGAACGTGTGTGCGCGATTTCATGTTAATTGCACTCTGCATTTGTGATTTGAGGCATTTTGTCCAAAATGGACCAATCTTACAAACTTTGAAAGCCAATATCAGCCAATCAGGATTAGCTGGGGCAAATCTGGTCAAAAATCATCAATTTCGTGCACTTGGTGCAAAGTTTTTGATTTTTGGTATGGTATTAGATATGGGTATAAGGTTTTCAAAAACCATCGCAAACAAGTTGGGCTCGCCCCCTAGTGGTCTGTTTGCAATGAATCAAATATTCGATAGATCAGTATATGGTTGAAACCCCAAATAATTGATAAGAGATTTTTCAATGGATTCTGTTACTATTGGGTATGATAAACAACATACTAAAAATTCAGGGAAAAATAACTACCGGAAAGGCACCATTTTCAAGATGGCGTCCACGATGGCTGCCGGGAGCTGAAAATGCCTATAAACTGGGTTTTAATGTGTAAAAATTCATAATAAATCTGCACTTGGTGAAGAGTTTTTGATTTTTGGTATGGTGTTAGGTATGGGTATAAGGTTTTCAAAAACCATCGCAAACAAGTTGGGCTTGCCCCCTAGTGGTCTGTTTGCAATGAATTCAATAGTAGATCTGTCAGTATATGGTTGAAACCCAAAATAATTGATCAAATAGATTTTTCAATGGATTCTGTTACTATTGGGTATGATAAACAACATAGTATAAGTTTAGGAAAAAATAACTACCGGAAAGCCATCATTTTCAAGATGGCGTCCACGATGGCTGCCGGGAGCTAAAAATGCCTATTTAATGTGTAAAAATTCATATAAAATATGCACTTGGTAACTAGCTTTTAAATTTTGACATGGTGTTAGGTATGGGTATAAGGTTTTCAAAAACTATCGCAAACAAGCAGGGCTCACCCTGGTGGTCTACAATATACTGACCTATCTAATATTTGATTCATTGCAAACAGACCACTAGGGGGCGAGCCCAACTTGTTTGCAATGGTTTTTGAAAACCTTATACCCATACCTAACACCATGCCGAAATTCAAAAACTCTTCACCAAGTGCATATTTTATATGAATTTTTACACATTAAATAGGCATTTTTAGCTCCCGGCAGCCATCGTGGACGCCATCTTGAAAATGATGGCTTTCCGGTAGTTATTTTTTCCAAACTTTTAGTATGTTGTTTATCATACCCAATAGTAACAGAATCCATTGAAAAATATCTTTTATCAATTATTTGGGGTTTCAACCATATGCTGACAGATCTACTATTGTATTCATTGCAAACAGATCACTAGGGGGCGAGCCCAACTTGTTTGCGATGGTTTTTGAAAACCTTATACCCATACCTAACACCATACCAAAAACCAAAAACTCTTCACCAAGTGCAGATTTATTATGAATTTTTACACATTAAAACACAGTTTATAGGCATTTTCAGCTCCCGGCAGCCATCATGGACGCCATCTTGAAAATGGAGCCTTTCCGGTAGATATTTTTCCCTGAATTTTTAGTATGTTGTTTATCATACCCAATAGTAACAGAATCCATTGAAAAATCTCTTCCATCAATTATTTGGGGTTTGAACCATATACTGATGTATCGAATATTTGATTCATTGCAAACAGACCACTAGGAGGCGAGCCCAATTTGTTTGCGATGGTTTTTGAAAACCTTATACCCATACCTAACACCATACCAAAAATCAAAAACTTTGCACCAAGTGCACGAACTTCACCAGATTTTCCCCAGCTAGATGGAATATGGACAATCAGACAGATCTGTGTCGATCACATGACTGTAGAGACACTGTCTACCGATTTGCGTGACTTTTGGTCAAAATCTGTAGGAGTAGTGTACAGAAATGTGTTTTGCAAACATCAGCCTCAAGGTGGCGCTAGAACAGGGCCATTTGAAAAAATGTGGGGCAGAGGTTCTGAATTGGCATCCAGGGAGTGTGTGTTCTCATTTTGGCAGCGACCGGGCCAACGGCGCCGGAGATTAGCTGTACACAAACTCGGAGGACGGACGGACGGACGCACGGACAGGGGCGAAAACATACTCTCCCCCTGCCTTCGGCTGGTGGAGACAATTAGGTTATCTGCTATGTATGATTCTATAGTGAGTGAATTACAGATATTTAATTTATTTTATCTTGGTATTTCTGCATCTTTTGAGAGTTTATAACAACAGCATTCCATACAGATGTTGCAGGGATATTCTGTCGACACATTAAAAAAAAAACTATTAAAGTGGCATAGGGGTTGCTATACACACAGGTACTGCCAACCACAATGAATGGTCAAATTGCAGTTTACTCATGGGTGTTTATTTTGAATTTATTTAAATGCCTATGTGCATTATGATGATAAACCTGAAGTGGTTGCTTGACGCTTCTAGGAAGATTATGGAAATTATAATTCTTTGTTTTTCTTCTTTTTTTTGTGTAGACACATTATGGTAAACAAAGTCTAAACAAATAATATGTGTGTACATTTAGACAAAATCAACCATATTGCAAAATATGTTTGCAATACGAGTTGTGAATGTCAGTGGTGTAATGCGTATGACTGGGTGCCTCAGGTGTTCCAGGTTAGAAACATTTTTATGGTCTTCATATCTAACACTGATCTTCTTGAGCACATGTGTGTTGTAAGAAGGATACTTTTTACGGCACATGTAAAGTCACATTTAATCTCAGATAAATCCCGGTTAAATCCATTTTATTTGTCATTGATAGAACTGTGCGCATGTGCGCAAACATTGTTTGGATGATGTAAAAAAATTTGGAATGGAATGTTCCTTCCTCCTTCCATTTTCTGTTCTTATTTCAAATAATGAAAATCCATTAGGCTATAGGCCTACTATAATACATCTGAACTGTCTAAGAAACAAATGACAATATGATTTAAGTTGTAAGGTTTTGCTAGAGAAGGAATCAGCCCATGCATGCAACCATGTATTCATTTATGTGCCTTCTGCTCTCTCCTGCTCCTCATTCCAGCTGTTATTATGAGGTGATGGTGACACCATATGGCGATGATGGGCACAGCCACTTCAATATGATTAAATAAACCCAAACACTTAAGACTAATGCAATTATGATTCATGCTACTGAAGGACGATGTCCACCGTCCTTCAGTAGCCGAACTAACTTAACCATGAACATTAAGTGATAATAAGAAACCAAAGAACACCTTTTTAACCTTTTGAATGTTCTCACCGTGTCTCCTAGGGTAGATACCCTCACAAAAACATGCAGTAATCCTGGTCTCTATAATGCCCTTTTTGAACATTGCCCCCCCCCCGGCCAGCCGGGGCGCCTGATGGAGGGGAAAGGAACTGGTTGGAATAACGTGTTCCTTCCACACGCAACATCCAAACAGGGGAAATCCCCACTGTCAGGCGAAAAGAAGCACTACTCATACATAGAAGTTGTCTCCCCAGGCATGGCAGATCGAGGGAGAGCAGAGCCCAGGTTTACATAGGCAATTGGCACTGGGTGAAAATGGGTTACAAAATCGTGGGATAAAAATTATAAAGTAAAAAAAATAAATTGGACATATAGGGGAGAGCATATTCAACATAAAGTGTTACACATTATTTACTCCATATTGCTGAGGAGTAATAATTTGCTTATAATATAATTTTCGGATTTCGGAAGACTTGAGCATGTTATTTTTATGATTATTATTTTTTAACCCATTCTCACTCCCTTTGTTTACCCTCCCGACGCCGTGTCTTTCTTTCCTTTGCTTCACCCCTGTGAAGTTTTGGGAGTGACTATTGCGTCTAGGGTGCGACGGAGAGTTTTTGGACGAGACAGAGTCTTAGTACGCATGCGCCGACATGTGTTTACTGGAAGATTTTTCACTAACGGCCGTCACGGGGAATCGAACCCCGGTCTCTGGATTTGTATCTCCATGCTCTACCGACTGAGCTAACGAGAGTGACTGGGAAGTACCTTTTTTTTTGTTATTTTATCTTTGACAAAACGTGAAATGATAACGTAGTCCCTTCTTTGAGCCACATTCGGAGGCGGAAGCAGTCCCCTGGTCAAGATTTACTATTCTGTCCATAACGGCACGTAATTCGGTAACGCGGCTGAGTCGGCTCATGCGGCGTTCCCACCGCTCGTCGCGGCAACTCGGCTCGCTATCGCTCGCCTCGGTGGCGACTCACGGGGGTCATCGCCGCCTGAGACGGCACCGCTCCGTCGTTTATAGTGGCGTGAACGGTAGCGACGGGTGGCTGGTAAACCAAGAAGCCTTCAGAGCGTATCGAATCCCGCATCAGGAACTACTTTTTTTTCTTTCTTCTTAGACCACCCAATGCGTCTAACCCTTGAGACATTAGGCAATCCGTCCGCGTCTATGGTGAGAAGCATTCGGTATTTAAGATCGCGTCGGTTGTATGACGCAATAGGGGTGAGAACCTGTTGTTTCTGTAGATGATGCCTTTATTCAATTGGATTCTATTTGATTGCGGAGCATCCTTAAATACTGGTTTTAACAACTGATTTTCTGCAAAAGAAGTCTTCACGTACTGCTCTGGAGTTTTATTTATTTTTTGTATTAATTTATTCTTGTCATTAGAGTCCTGACCCCATTGCAGGCGCAATGGGGTCAGGCAACTAAAACCATCTTTGTCTGGATTCTAGACATCTGGATAAATAGCATATAATTAGGACCTTTTGTAGTCCATATACTGGATGCGGTACATCAGAAGCAGGCAATCCTAATTCATTAACATCAATAAAACATCAGAAAACAACAACATTGTGATTTTGAAATATTTCAACACCACTTGGATATGACAAAATGAGTCTTATCATATCATAAAGAAATCCACCAAATAAATCAATATTAGAATGCCATAATTTAATATGATACATACCAAGAGATAGGCTGTAGATATATTTATATATTGATATGTAAATTGCATGCATGTAAGGCAAACTAAATGTATACAAATATTTGCACACACACACACACACACACACACACACACACACACACACACACACACACACACACACACACACACACACACACACACACACACACACACACACACACACACACACACACACACACACACATCCTATAAAAGACACAAGAAACAGGCAAATACATTAATTTACATGAATGAACATAGCTGATATTAATTTAAGGTTAAAAAAAAATCCACACATTTAAAGGAAGACTTGATCATGAAATAAATACAATTGTTTCATGCCTTTGATGGAAGGCACAAACTTTGCTTGAGAAATGTGGCTGATGATAAACAAAGCAACTATGGTTTCATGTAAAAACAAATGCCCTGCAGCTTACTGAGCATTTGCTCTGAGTTTAAAATCCTTCCACAAATGACTTTACATTTTAATAGGCTTGGCAACAACTTTCCTTTTTCTGACAAGTGGAAGGACCCTGACTTTGATCTCTTTGGTTTTCAAAGAGTACACGATGGGGTTAAGGAAAGGCGGGATGCACGAGGAGAGCGACAGACTCAAGACACGCTGGTCCGGATCAATTAGTCCTAGATAAAAACCAATCATAAAAATTGTGAAAATTGGAATGTAAAACACTGCGACAAGGACGAGATGTTCAATGCAGGTGGCCAGAGCTTTAGCCCGATTGTCCAGCGATTTCATCCTGAACACGGTCACTAGTATGGCGGTATACGTCAGCACAATTATAAGGAAGGGTCCAATAAGGAACACCAAGCTGAGAGTTGAAGCAACAGTCCAGTGCAGGGTGTAATCATTACAAGCAAGCCTAAACACAGGGGCATAGTCACAGAAATAGCTGAACACTTTGACCGACTTGCAAAAGGAGAGCCTCGTCATGATCGTGGTGGAAAATGTCATCGTCCCCAGGCAAAGGGACCAGATCAGCCCGACTACACAAGACATGCTTCTCATTGTGTTGATGGCGTGCTGGCGCAGCGGGAAACATATCGCGACCAAGCGGTCGTAGGCGAGCGCGGCAAGCGCAAAGGATTCGAGCGACACAAAAGTGTAGTAAAAGAACATCTGCGCCATGCACAAATCGAATGGCACAAAGTTATCCTTGGCGAGAAATGTCTTGATCATACTGGGAATAATGCACGTGCTCATGATCAAATCGATTAATGCAAGGTTGCCGACAGCCAGGAATTTGGGGGTGTGCAAACAGCGATTAAATGCAATTACGTAGATCAACAGACTGTTGGACAGGACTGTAACCACATAGACAAATGCTAGAAAAATAAAATAGATATTAATGAAAGGCAGAGTCTCAAAACCAACAATGTAGAAGCCTGGGGGATGAATGATAAGCGAGTCATTAACACCTGTCCTGAGAAAGGTCATAACTGAAATCCAAAGCTTCCAAAAGACACGCATCAATATGGAAATGTTCTCCAACCTAGGGAAAAAAAGAATGGGGGGAAAGTTCTATACAAGGCCTGAACACATTATTGTGCAATATTTTATGCTTTAAATATAAAAAAAATAGCAGATATACAAGATCACAGCGCGGCACCGAGTGCCACGCTGCGAGCTTGAAGATCTGCTATTTTTGAAAAATCTTGAGAATTTGTGCAAATCTTTGAATATTTTGACCCGATTCTATAATTGTCTTCTAAATCCTTCTAAGTTTTTTTTTTTTTTTTATATGTTTCTGTCAGTGGTTCTCAAAATGTTTCATGCCAAGGACCCCTAAAACTACATGTATTTGGCCACGGACCCCCATCTCAAAATATGTTGTTCCAGGGACCCCCCCCCCCCCCATCTCAAAATATTGTATCAGGGACCCCCCAGAAGCAAATATTTGAGTTACAAATGTTCACTTCCAAAAAGATATATTCAAAGACTTGCCAAAAAAAATAGCAGATCTACAAGCTCGCAGCGCGGCACTCGGTCAATAGTTAAAGCATTCAATAATTCTAGGCCTAAATGGGTTAAATAGCTACTACCAATATACATCAACACTTAATTACACTTAATGCACATTATAGTTCTGGATAATTCAAGTGCAGCGACAACAACAAAACAATGTGAATGTAGAACACCTGTGTTAGGGGTCCGATGAGGATTTGGATGAGGCGGTCTCCAACAGACCTGCCTATCTCTAACCTTAATCCATCGGAATATATATATAGGCTTTCTACCGGGCTGCCACATGAGATAAACTACGGCCCTCCAATTAAGTCGAAAAGAAGAAAACATCCTAAGGCACAGTGGCTCAACCCGAAAAGAAGAAAACATCCTATACAACTAACCCATGAGAGCACAGGATAGCTAATTAGTCCAAAATGTATCATACACTCTAGTCTAAATCATCTAATTATTCTTCCAGGTAAATTATCCAGTGATCATAGCAACCGCTTTAAAGACACACAATGTTTTTTGGGTGGGGGACTTTGTTGTTATACTGTTAGGCCTCATCTGTTAAGGCCTTCAAAAAGATAGAGAGCGACAGCAGAGACATTGTAGAGTTCCTTAAGTCAGTTGTTTCACTATTATGTTTGGCCTTTGAAGATATATCTGATGAGAAATATTACATTTGGATAACTTCTATATCAGGGGTCTTCGACAGGGGGTCCGGGACCCCTAGGGGGTCCTCAGAGTTACTACAGGGGGTCCTCCAAATCTTTGTGTGATAGGAACGTTTTTTTTTTTACTCCGTTTTTATATTAACCACTTAGCGTCCATATTCGGAGAACTTTAGCCAAAAATAGACGATCTACAAGCTCACAACCGGCTATTTTTGGCAAAGAGCTTTGGTGTAGAGGGGAAAAAGAGCAGACAGAGTACAGAGTGAAAGGTCAAGTATTGATGGTTCAAGTGGTTAAATATCTGAAAACACAAATGGACATGAATCCAAAATACACTGATGATTGTGCTGTCAAAAGATGAAACTATGAGGAATATATGAAAAGGTTGCGGGGGTCCCTGCTTCATCTCTCTCTCAACTAAGGGGTCTTTGGCCTGAAAATGTTGAAGACCCCTGTTCTATATTGTAAACAGAGGCTCACAAACATCATGATGGGAATCAGAGACGGTCCTGGTCAAGACATACAGTACAGTACAGGCCTACTGCATAAGGTTTTCTCAGGTTCAATCAATACCCTCCACTCCAGAGTTAGAGTCTAAAAGAGGTCATCACTGACAACTATACAGTCAAGTAATTTGGTTTCATCACATTGCAGAGACTACTGACAATTGATGTGTATACAATGAATCTTCAGGAAATCAGCAGTTTTGAAAGTACAGTAACAAGTCTTGAGTCATTCCCAAGTCCAATCTTTCTCATCTGCTACGTAAGTAAAGATGAGAACGTCCCAAGTTATAATGACCGAGTCATATCAAGTCCTACATTGGCTTTCGATTTAAGTGCTCAACAAGTCATAAAAGTTAAAAGTTGTTGCAAATCTGCAAATGTCTATTAAAACATCCGGCAGATAGTTTATTTTTAAATGTTTTTAATTAAATATTGTTTTTTGTGTTACAATTACCATCGCTAATATCACCATGTTTAGCCTACATACACATCATTCATAGCCTGATATGCCAATTCTTTCCCTTCGCTCTTTTTTTCTTGGGAGGAATAGTATCCGTTCTCTGTCTGTGGTGCTGAAATGATTTCCACAGACACGACTATTTCAAATGAATTCTGCTTTGTTAGATGTGAGAACTACGTCGTAATAGTATTAATGCAAAAGTTAGAGTTATAGGCTATTATGGTGCCATCATGAGGCCAATTCGAAATATTTGTTTCATGCTGATCCAATAGTGCCAGAGATATACGCTGTTCAGACTGACGCTAGAACCATAGACTGTATAAAAGATATGGACAAAGCGAAGCCATTGGTTTCTATGCAGTGCAAATTACACAATATGGGTCCTTGATGATTGAAGTTTCTTTATTAGGCTTAACCCCTTGAGATGTGGCATCTCGTTTTAGAGGGGTCCGGGACCCCTAGGGGGTCCTCAGAGTTACTACAGGGGGTCCTCCAAATCTTTGTGTGATAGGAACGTTTTTTTTTTTACTCCGTTTTTTTTTTTTTTTGGGGTTCTCCTTGGCATGGGTGTTGCCATCAGAGAGGCACCAGAGGATGCTATTGGCTGCCAACGGTCACGTGCAACCGCAGGGATACATGGGAGAATGTGGTCGGAGCCTCCCGAAATACAGCACACGAAGAAGAACACAGCCGGCTGGTATCAGTTTAGTTGGCCACGCCCCCCGCAACTTTATCATCAAGTTTAACATAAATGGGACCTTATTTTCACAAAACGCATATCATCGTAATTGAAAGGCAATTTTTAACTAGTGATAGGAACCATAAAGTATGTATGAAAGTGTTAATTAAGGTTAGAAAACGAAAGGGGAAAATGAATGGGGTACAATGGAGGACAATTCTTTTTGCGATCGGCCGGGGGGGAAAACAGCGCAACTAGCGGCCAATCATAGGAAGTTTTAGTTCCGTATTGGAATCATTTTAAATCGGCGGAACTATGCCCCTGGCTAGAACACACAAATGGACAGAGAACCCCTTTTGGGGTTTTTACCTTTCAAGAGGGGAACCTCTTTTGGGGTTCTTGTTGCTATGTACATGTTTAGAAACTTAGGTCAGGATTTAGAAGGCGTTTTTAGAATCTGCCTATTTAGAAGTCCTAAATTGGATAACAGTGAATGCTTATAAAGTATCCAATAGCCTTAAAAGTCCACTCTTCTTTTTAGTGGCCTGTTATGATGTCTGGGTATAGAGTAACAACGTTTTGACGTCGCTCGCTCATCCCCCGGTTCGCAGAAGCAATTTCTCTATGGAGAATAACATTGAGTCATCTTAAAATCGTCTCATATAAGCATTGTGGTCCAAAAATAAACAAACTGTCTCCGTGATGTTGTCTGGGAGGTGGCTCTGTATGGTTTATGAGAGTCAGTCACTAATAATTTGATACAGTCTGTTTCTGGTGAAAATGTAACTAATTCAGCGACAGTAACATTAGCGTTTTCTCACTATCAGTTGATTCTTCATATCCATACGAGTCAAACCGCTGTGATCATTTGTTTATGTTTGGAACACAGTTCTTATATGACGCGATATGAAATAGTCATGGTTATGTTCCTGTGATGGCGGTATGCTGCAAAAATAAATTGCCCTTTGGGATAAATAAAGACATTTGATTAAATGCATCTATTTTGTGAGTCCAACACAATCTCAGGATCACTGGCCATTCTGTGGACATGATCTTGCCTCCCATGTTGAATCATCTATATGTGTAAGAGTGTAAGATGTTTGGCAAGGAGTACATTCATTCAGGGAAAAGAACAGCTGTCTAAAAGAGTGGTTTAACACCAAAGCAAACTATATTAATACTTGGTATATTCTAATTTTTAATAAATAAAACATGTATGAAGTAAACACAAATATTTTTGCACGAAGTATGTTCTCTGTTTGGTGAGGATGAAATCTAATCTCTGAACTTTGCTCATTCTTATTATGCTCACTTTAGAGTTAGAAGTAGCACTTCACCATTGCACCCGAGGCAGAATTTAAGATCATTTTGTTTGTAAGGAACTCCTTTAATTGAAGGGAGAGGTGTCCCAATTTTCGAAGACCCATGACATGTTGCTGATGGCTATGTGCAATCCCAAGTAGGCCTGTAACAATATTACATAATGGCCTGATCACGATTAGTCCGAATCAAGGCAGAGGGCAGAGTGAGATGGAGGCAGATGATTCGCTGTGGCGACTGCTGAAGGGAACAGCCCGAAAGGAAAAGAAGTCAGAATCATTTTCATTCATCTGTATGAATTCATAGTACAGTCCAAGCTAACACTACTCTCCTAAGAGGCAGCAAAGACTGAAGCGATGAGGCTAAACAACAAACAGGAACTCCCAGTCCAACTACAGGGAGAGAACATCAAAGAGACTGACCGCTTCACATATCTCATAGCATACTTGGCAAAGATGGCGGCTCAGAATATGACATCAATAGCAGAATCAACAAGGCCAGACACGCCTTTACCATGCTGCGTCCCATCTGGAACTCCAAGGTACTGTGCCTCCGAAATAAGATCAGAATATTCAACACCAACGTCAAGTCAGTTCTCGTCTATGGATCAAAGATATGGAGATTGGAGAGTGACAAATATTACCACCAACAAACTCCAGGGGGGGGGGGGGGGGGGTTAACCCATTTAGACTGGGAACGCATTATTATGCGTTATTTTGTGCTTTAACTATTGAAAAAATAGCAGATATACAAGCTCAAGCTGCGAGCTTGTAGATCTGCTATTTTTGAAAAATCTTGAAAATTTGTGCAAGTCTTAGTTTGTTCGCTTGTATATCAGCTATTTTTTAAAAGCTAAAGTATAGAATAATTAAGGCCTCCTCCACCTTGGGCCCTAGTAACTCAGTCCCACGCCACTCCCCCCCCCCCCCCCCCCCCCCTTGTGACGCCCTTGCTAACACACATCCTGAACATCAGGTGGCCTGATGAAATATCAAACGCCAGCCTGTTGGAGAGAAGAAGAGGAAGTGGGGGTGGATCAGACACACCCTCCGCTAACCAACTGACAACATCATGATGCAAGAACTGGACTGGAATTAGGGAGTAGGGAGGCTAAAACAGAAGATCAGTCGAGAGTGAGGCAAAGACAACCGGACTACAGTCGACCCAGCTGAAGAAAACGGCCCAAAACAGAGTCTGGGTGTAATTGCGGCCCTATGCTCCATCTAGGAGCCTACAGGAATAAGTCAAGTATAAATTCATCTGTTGAAAGATGGCAGGGAAAATAACAGATCTACAAGCTCACAACACGTTGCACAAATGAGCCTCTAGATCGGTTATTTTCCCTATTTTATTATTTTATTTTTGAAAGTATAAAATGATTAAATGGCCTGTTTGGCCTTAGTATATTATATATTTTGATTACTGGAAATGACTGTTCATTTCCAGTCATTTATTTGCATGAAGTTATTCATCATATCTGCCCTGTGCCATCTTTGTTTGTGAAGCCTAAAAGGCAAACAGAAATGTAATTTTGATTTATATGTTCCAAAGTCCTATGCCAAAACACAATTAAATCATTGATCACAATTATTTGTACAAATGATCAACTAGAATGTCGTGATTGTGCCCCAATCCCAAGTGTGGGTGCATTGTCAATTATGGGTGGTCATGTTACGGCTTTGAAATAGCTTCAATATTTAACTTAATGCAAGTCAAGGGCTATGATCGAGCTAGCATTTGGCCATGTTGCAGCCACACTGTTCCCATGTGGATCTAATCTAATGATAAATGTTTTGCATTTTTAGAGTCAAAAGTTATTTCACTTGTTATATTGTGGAATTAGTTCCATTATTTGCACAAGTAACGTGCCAATGGCAAGTGGCAACCGTCAGGTCTGAGCTTCTATATAGGGCACAAACCTACTGGTGAGTGGGAAAAGACAGAAAAACTAATAACCAAGACAACTACTGTAACTGAAGTGAACAAATCTAAACATTTATTGATTCCAATTAAAAACCAACATGTTTCTACCTGGGGCAATATTTTGACAAGCAGAAGTATAGGGCATTCATATCATGTGACTCCACAATGACAATCCACAACCACCAGACAAGACAAGGGTAATTAATAATCGACCATCATTCAGCTATTTTACCCCAAGAGTTCAGTAGGTGAAGTTCATGATTACATCTATGACATTTCAAAAGCACAGTTAAGCACAGCTGTCAGCTGTGTAGAATGCACCAGGAAATGTGTAAAATATCACCCAGTTACTGGTGGAGAAAGCAAGTACAGTACACAGAAGAGTGAACTCTCCTAGTGTTGTGGGTCTGAAGAAGTGTCCACTGTCCACTAGAGGGCACCAATAACACATCCAAAAAAATGTCTGTGAGTTCATTCATACAAGTGGAACAGCATCAGGGATACTTCACCTTCTTTATTTTGATACTGAACCAGCTTTACTTTCACACTCCGCCGCCCTGTGTTGTGTGTTCGGGGACAGGCTCTGTGGCGGTCTGTCGCTGCTTCAGCAGCTGTTCTTTCCGTGAGTTCTGGAAGGCCGTCATGCAGTCTTTGAAGGTCTGGACCGGCGTCTGGCATTTCCTCCAGTCCTGGTGCTCCGCCATGCACTCCTGCACAGCGTAGTGCAGCTCAGCGCAGCCGGTGCGGGAGATCATGCGATCCACTGGGTCATCTTCTTCATCCTCGCTCCGGCTGCGATTATGGGGCGATGGCGACGCCATGAAGAGAAGATGCCTGTTTCAGTGCCTGTGATTAAAATAACACACAATTACTAGAGATTAATTAAAACACACTGGCGTTATCTATAGTGCTATATTGATGATTCTATGAGCTGGTGATCCCTTTTGTGTTCCTGTATGATAAAGAAATGGCTTCAGTGACCAAAGCAATCGTGCTGATGAATATAGTTCACCGTTTGTTCAAGCTCTGGAATTTTTAAAGCTTTTACATGTACAGCGTCTCTGAGAATGCACCACTTTTATATCCTCACAATAAGTCATCCGTGCCCAAATATTGAGTTATGTGCTAGTCGTGGGCTCGACTCGTGGCAGGCCAAATATGGTACATGATGTCAGATTGTCAACAATGGTAAATGCACTCACTCAGACTATTATTAAGAAACCTTGAGGACCAAACAAACCTGGATGACATGCACAGAATCAGACTACAAAAAGAAACACAACAGTGCAAAGTGAGCGGTGCAAACACGACACATGCGCTTATCTCCTTGTATGGGCCGTTCTGTCTGTGACGTCAGTTACCCTATGTGTATGAGCACGGAACTCCATACATGGAGATGGAGATCCATCATAATTATTTTTAGCTACCACACACAGTGAAATGTAGGAGCAGTTTGCACCACTCAAATAATAATAATAAATAATAATAATGATAATAATAAAGTAACTATCAGCAACATTTGGATTTCGAACAATTTGACTCCAGTTACGCCAAGGAATCTTCATTACATTTTTAATTATGTCTTTAAATCATGTCTCCCACAAGAGCTCAGTAGGAAATCTTGGGTCACATTTTTCAAACCACACGTACAACCCACACCTCAGCCTCAGGTTCTGTCCCCAAGAATGGGAAGGCACTGCATGTGTTTTGGTTTAAAGAGGGAGACATTTTATCCACTTGAAAACTTGAAATGGGACATTCTGCATAATGAGTACTAATGAGTACATAATTGGTACTTTTAGATAACAAAACGTTTGTACTTTTTACTCAATACATTTTAAATTCGGCACTTTTACTTGTAACTTGACTGAGTATTTCCTATATTGCAGTATTGATACTTTTACTTAAACCAAACTTGAGTACTTTTTCCACCACAGCACAAAGCCCACTTCCTAAAAGTGCCCACTTCGTTAGTGCCCTGTTCTCCCTGGCCCTGAGCCAATTACGTAAAAAGTGCTAAGGATCGCACAAGACGTATTTGGGAAGAAGGTCGCCAGTTAACAGGGTCACTGGGAGTGATCATAGGGAGTGATACATACAGTATCTGCATTCAAACTGATCTGTTAACTTGAGCCAAAATGGCGATATATCATATATGTCAACAAAACAAGCAGACCGCTAGCTATAAGCTGGTATTCAACGTACCTTCGCGTTGCGTTGCAGAGGTTAAGCTGTCAGGCGTGTTGTGTTGTCATTTAGATTCTAGTTGCTTTCATAACCACTAGCTTCTTCCTTCACAACGCCTTGCACACATAGAGTATATTGCACAACGCCCCATGCAAGTTGCAGGGGGACACAATTGAGCAACGGACTTGTCTTCAAGCGTAACCTTAAAATATGTTCTGACAACCATGCTGCCAAGCAGCCAACAGTTCCGTGTTCTTGATAAGGAAGGTCCTGTCATCAACTAGTCTTCTAATTTACTGGTTGATAGAAGAGGAAAGTACCGAAGTACATTTGTTTGAGTAGACTATATGTAGCCTACTTTATTTGAGTATTTTTATGTTTGGATACAAAAAGGGATATATCACTTTCAAATACAAATTTAAAACATAGAAACAGAAATACATACTACACCTCCAAGATTCCCATGTACCTGACAAACTACTTCTTAAAGGTCAAGGATGTTCACAATCACAACACCAGAGGCAGCTCCACTAATCATCATCAACGTAGATGTAGCACTAAACAAGGCTCTAACTCGTTCTCCTGCTACACCATCAACATGTGGACCGCCCTTCCACAAGCCCTAAAGGAGAGCAAATCCCTAGCCTCCTTCAAAATTGGTATGAAAAGTCACCTTCAGACAGCTGCTACCCGTGACTTGTAAATAGACTAAGCCCCCATGCCCCCCCCCCCTTTTCTCTTTTTTGTATTTGATGTTATGCTTTTGAAACTGATATTATCCTAGATAAAGTACTATGTTCTATCCGTCTGTCTTTCAATGTTATATGAGATACTTAAAGTGTGGTTCCTGTGGAAATAAGCCTCGGCTTTCTAGGATCTCCTTTTAGTTGACCTTGTACCAGTGATTTGTACTGTCATGAAACTGTACTTTTTTCTGTTGCAAACTTCTAATAAATTCTTCAATCAATCAAAATACATACAAAATAAAATAAAAATGTAAAGGAAAAATCACTGCCCCTCACACATTAGAATTCATAGTAGTTTGTTATTGCCTGTGAGGCTTGTTTATTTTTTATATATATTTTTGTATATAGGCCTATATATATATATAGGCCTATTTGTTTTTACTTTGTTGTCTAATTTTTTATATTTTCATTCAAATGTCCTAAATGTGTGAGTGGGTTGTGATTGTAGTTTTTCCATTTATTTTTTAAATGTTTATTTTATTTGAATTTGAAATATCCCTTTAAGTCAGATTTCAAATATAGTGAAAATAGATCTACAAGCTCACACGGTGTCTGTGGATCTGCTAAATTCACTATTATTGAGATTTATTTTTTAATGTCCGGAAAATCTTTGGTGTGTGTGATGTGTAAACAGTTATTAAATGCAATTATGTAGATCGACAGACTGTTGGACAGGACTGTATAAACACCAATGCTAGAAAAATAAAGTAGATATTAATGAAAGGCAGAGTCTCAAAAAACCAATGATGTAGAAGCCTGGGAGATGAATGATAAGTGAGTCATTAACATCAGTGATCAGTCCCGAGAAAGGTCATGCATGGGAAAGAT
This sequence comes from Nannobrachium achirus, assembly GCF_963921795.1. Taxonomy (NCBI): domain Eukaryota; kingdom Metazoa; phylum Chordata; class Actinopteri; order Myctophiformes; family Myctophidae; genus Nannobrachium; species Nannobrachium achirus. The sequence continues at coordinate 9,694,243 of NC_137826.1, read as the reverse complement.
CATAACTGAAATCCAAAGCTCCCTTCTGAAAGACACGCATCAATATGGAAATGTGTCTGTGGGGGGGAGTTGAAGAGAAAAACAAAAGCTCTATATCAAATATAGTGAAAATAGCAGATCTACAAGCTCCCAACATCTGCTATTTTCGCTACTATTGATATTTTTGTCTAAATGTCAATAAAGCAGTCCATTGATATTAGAAAGAAAATGTACATTTGAATACTTGAGTGTAGGCTACTTTTGAATAGTTAAGGATTCATAAACGCAAGTACTCCAGGACTTTAACTGAAATACAAACAGAGCAGCTTTCACTGGTAGTTGTTGTGGCCATATAGCTCAGTCAGCATGAGCTCTCACCTTTGGACCACAAGGTCATGGGTACGATCCCGGGCACCGCCAACTCAGCATTATGTGTAGCATATGGCTTGGGAGCAGTGAGTCTTGTGGCAAGTACTGGGAGCTGACGGTAGATGTGGCTCTCCATCTCCCAGGGGTCTAGTCTAGTGCATTGTAATGAGGACAGACCCCCCTTGTGTTACCGGATGATACTGAGAATAGAGGGTATGCGTGTAAGAGTGGCCAGACTCACATTAACAGCCAGAATAAACTGGTACTCTTTGTCAACACCTTACTTTCTTGGATTTGCAAATAAATAATTATAGTACACACCTTTTGATTCAAGTGTATTATTTCAGTATTATCATTAGCATTTCCATATATAATTATAAGACTTCCGACAACGCCACCTCTATAAAAGAGGAAAAGGAGATATATAATAATAACCCTTTTAAGACACACAGGTACGTTTTTCAGGTGTTCAGAGCAATATAAACCCAGGAGAGAAGGAGCCGGACACAGTATTTCCAAAGGTATAACAAGTTCTTTATTATCTAAAGTACAGGGGCTTCTATACGCCATAAAACCATTCAAAACACAAATAAAACCCTAACACTCCTAAATAGCGCTTCTAACTAAAAAACCTAAAAACAACCAACAATAAGATCACAACCCGGGTAATTTCCTCCCTTTATCAATTCCCACCGCACAATTAAAGTGCGGGTGCAATATTCGCCACTTAGCAATTTAAGGCGTATATATAATAATATGAATATTGCAAATCATTAGCTCAAATAGGACGTGTGTTATATATATAATACTAATAGGCGCAGGCAGGTATAATAATAATAATAATTATGATAATAAGCAGGGTGAGTAGAAGACGTGTAGAGGGACACAGCAACTCTTCAGTAACATCTACGTCTCAGGCCTTCGTATCTGCGAACAAGGAAAATAGGCCAGTATCCTTGTATACTTTAACTTATTGGCATAACTCAGGTCAGTGGCTTGAAGAGACAAATGGTGCACAGATTCTCTACTCACACGGAGGCAGCCAATGGCTGCCTGTGCGGGTATTGCGCACGACACCACTGTCACCACTGCGACCCCTCTAGTCAGCTCGGATAGAGCGGCTCGTCTCGGCTCGCCTGGTCAGGATAGATGGTCCGCGGGAACTTCACCGGTTTTGCTGGGCCACCGTGTTGTCTGACTCACTGCGTTGCACTGTGGAGCTCACTCAAGTTCATCATCAATAGTTCTAGGTAGGGCTCACTGCTCATGCCCTCCTGTGTCTGTCCTCAGTCCCTCATAACACTGGTCACCTCTGCCTGTTCACCTGCCTCACACACACGTCCTCCTCCTTTCACGTTCAGTAACAGAGTGACAGAGTCCCACTTATAAAGGCCGCCCCCTGCCCGACACTAGCCTCTCATTGGCCGGGCATGACGTCAGTCTCTTCTCATTGGCCGAGTAGCGGCCGCTGGTTAACCTATCAGGCTCTTCACACACACACATATCAGAAGGGGAGTTTCATGTAGGGAGAAATAACGTTATTAACACAAGCAAATAAGTAAATGTATAATAAGGGAAACATATAAAATAGCATTCACTTAACAGAAATAATAATAAAACACAAGAGTTTCCAAAGAAATACATTTTAACGAAAAAAAAGAATAACGCTGTCTTCCACCCCCTCACACTCCCCCCTACTTAAATCGCTGGCAGTCCCTGCAGCTATAGCTTAACCCGGACTATACCGCTGTGGTGGCTGTCCCAAATTTACTCTCCCCGAACGGCGCAGAGCCGTGGGGAAGAACCCATAACACTGCCTCCAGACTGGTCCAGTCGCTGGTGGTTGAGACACCGGCTCAACGCTTCCACCCAGCTCCCGAGGCGCTATACAGACTTTCAAAGCGTTTCGGTGCACCGTTCGATCCCGCCCTCCCTTCTCTGGCCGAATCCTATACACCACCCCCGCATCTCCTACCGTGCCCACTACTACAAACGGCTCGGGGTCCCACCATGAAGCCAGCTTCCCTTGGCCTTGTCTGTTCCGATTCCTCACCCACACTCGCTCACCCGGTACCAACGGTGGGATACCCGCCCGTTTGTCATACATGCGCTTTCTCTGCTCGGCCATACCTCCCATCCTATGCCCTGCAGTACGATAAGCGTCATTTAGTTTCCGTCTGTGATCATGGACCCAGTCTCCTACAGTAAGCCTATTTTGCTGAGCTTGCACTCCTAGCTCTACATCTACGGGGCGTCGCAGATGGCGACCAAACATCAGAAACGTTGGGGCATAGCCAGTGGCACTGTGGGGAGTGTTATTATAAGCGTGAACCAGTTCGGGGAGATGCTCAGGCCATCGGCCGTGCTTGTCAGCATCCAAAGAACGCAACAGATTAAGTAACGTTTGATTAAATCGTTCCGCGCCACCATTTCCGGCCGGATAATAGGGCGTCGTACGGCTCTTGGTAATACCATAATTATTACATAATTGTTGCATAAGGGCGGACTCGAAGTTGGCCCCCCTGTCCGAGTGAAAACGAGCTGGACAACCGAAAGGCTGGATTACATGGGTCCATAGCGCACGGACAGTAGTCTGAGCAGTTTGATCACGTGTCGGAATAGCCCAACTATATTTAGTGAATAAATCAGTTGCTACAAGGATATTCTGACAGGGGTCTGCTGGTCGCCCCAACGTGAGAAAATCAATCGCCACCACTTCTAGAGGGTAGGAAACTTCAAACGGCTGTAAAGGAGCCCTAGGCTCCATCCTAGTTTTCTGTAAGCCACAATTAACGCACCCCTGATGATAGCGACGTGCCTCCCCCTCCATGCCGTGCCAATAGAATCGTCTGCGGAGCTGTGCTAGAGTCCTATCCACACCAGCGTGCGCAGCGGCCACATGCATCTCTCTCCACGTCTCCTCCTGCCTGGAATTGGGACAAACAATCTGTAAGTATTCTTCTTGGGTATAAGGGTCAGTCACATGACGATACAATACCCCCCCTTCCACGCGCAGCCTCGTCCACTGCCGTAATAACTGGACCGCCCCTCTCGTCCAATTCCTCTTCTCCGTCAAGGTGGGGTGCGTGCCCCTCTCTACGCACCGCATCACCATTTGGATATCCTTGTCCTGTCTCTGCGCGCTCTGCCACTCACCAAGGCTGTTCGTGGCTGCAGGCGTCAGCTCCACCGCCGCAACTGTCGTAGGCTGTACGGGGAACCTGGACAAGGCATCAGCGTTAGCATTATTTTTTCCTGGGCGGTACTTGATATCGAACGTGAACGACGCCAGTTGCGCCGCCCAACGCTGCTCTATGGCTCCTAGTCGAGCTGTCTGGAGATGCGCCACCGGGTTATTGTCTGTGAAAATCGTGAAATGAGCTCCAGCCAAATAATCCTTAAACTTTTCCGTGACAGCCCATTTAAGAGCCAATAATTCTAGTTTAAAGGAACTATAATTAGCATCATTTTGTTCAGTGGGGTGCAAACTGCGGCTTGCATAAGCAATAACTCGTTCTCTCCCATCTTGCATTTGAGCCAACACAGCGCCCAGGCCTTGGTTACTCGCATCTGTATAAACCACAAAAGGTTGATCATAGTCCGCATACGCCAGTACAGGAGCTTGAGTGAGGGCACTCTTTAACGCATTAAATGAATTTTGACATTCAGTGGTCCACCTAATCAGCTGCTGTGAGGACTTATTATCAACGGAGATCCCAATTAACAGGTTATTTAGTGGCCGTGCAATGGCAGCAAAGCCCTCCACAAACCGGCGGTAATAACCTGCGAGGCCCAAGAACGCACGAACCTCCCGTACCGTCGTTGGAGTGGCCCACCCCCGGACTGCCACCAATTTGTCTGGGTCCGGCCGCACTCCTTCTCGGTCCACGACGTGGCCCAGAAACTTCACCTCACGTTGTAGCAGCTTACATTTGTCCAGGCGCAGTTTAAGCCCGTGTTTCCATAACCGCTGGAACACGCGATCCAGGTGCTGTAGATGAGAAGAGAAATCAGGGGAGTATATAATAATATCATCTAAATAAACTAATAAAGACTCGGCCACTTGGCCACTTAAACAGTGTTGCATAAGTCTCTGAAATGTGGCTGGCGCATTACACAGCCCAAAGGGCATTCGTTTAAACTCAAATAACCCCAAAGGGGTCGTAAAGGCAGTTTTTTCTTGATCCCGTGGATCCATGCTCACCTGCCAATATCCACTGGCTAAGTCAAGAGTCGAGAACCACTGGGCCTTAGTCAAGCTCGTCAACGTCTCTTCGATGCGCGGCAGGGGAAACGCGTCCTTGTGCGTTACTGCATTCAGCTTACGGTAGTCGACACAGAACCTCCAGCTGCCATCTTTTTTCTTCACCAGAACGATCGGCGCGGCCCACGGGCTACAGCTCTCAGTGATCACTCCCTTGTCCATCATGTCACTTAGCAAGATCTTCATCTCTTTATACATGGCGGGCGGCAGCGGCCGGTGTCGCTCACGTATAGGCGCAGCGTCAGCGGTATGGATCTGGTGTTGTACTGCCTCCGTCTGTCCAAAATCCTCGTCATGTACAGCAAACACCTTCTCCCACTTCGTCAGCATAGCCTGCAGTTCCTCTTGTTCCCCCTGGGGTAGATCAGTTCGATCGGCGAGCCCCTGGAGCTCCTGGGACAGAGTGCGCACGGGTCCGTCCTCCGTGGCACTCACCAGGGCGACCTCCACCAGGCCATCCGCAGACATGGACAGACTCAGGTCCCGGTCCCCCCGGACATCAGCATCCTGGACCGGATACAATTTCCCCAGCTTCTGGTACCGTCCCACGGTGACACTATAGGGAAAGGGATTACAGAGGCGAATAGGAACCCGCCCTCCCCGCACAGTGACCAAGGCGCGCGCCACCCCCAGCTGGTGCCTGTCCGTCAAGGCCTCCACCAACGCCTCGTAGTCAGTCCCTTGCGGGCCCCGGCGCGTGCGTCCCCATACAACCACTTCACTTTGAGCAGGTACTCGTATCTTCTGACGGCGACCAGGCCACACATAGCCCAAGGAGCCATCATCATTCGTCACCGTTTCAATGCGCTGGCAGGCAGCAAACGCATCTCTCCATAGAGAATTTGCTTGGCGCGGGGGAAAAGCAACCCTCCCAGGCCATTTGAACAGAGTACGCCAGCATGCACTTATTACATTCATGCCAATAATGAGCGGTTGCGTACAGTGTTCATCTTTAACAATGACGACCCCCCTCCACGGGATTCGTACTCCCTCCAATTCTAGATCAAATACCGCATAATTAGTGTAGGGTATATCCAGCCCGTTTGCTGCCCGTAACTTAAAAACGAGCGGCCCCGTCCCTAAATCAGTTTGGGAAAAGTGTTCAGTAAATAAACTCTGTTGCATTAAAGTGACTTGTGACCCCGTATCAAGCAGCCCTTGTAATCGAACGCTCCCCATTAGCACATTAACCGTGGGACATTGCCCAATAAACACATCATTGGCCCTGGTTCGTAGCACAGATGGCTCACCTCCTGTCGACTGGACCGCGGCGACAGGACAACTCAGTTTAACGGCGGCTGGCCGTTCGCACACCATCTAGCTATATGGCCCGGCTGGTTACACTGTCGACAGATGGGCCTGCCTTCCCTGTCCCATTCATTTCTCTGTGGTGGTGCATAACGGCGCGGCGGTGGCACGTAGGCTGGCTGTGGTGGCGGCGGCGCGGGGCGCACAGCTGGAGCGGCGGCTTGCATGAGCGGTCTCATTTCGTTCATCAATTCCTTCGTAAACCCCTTCATCTGTGTTTTGACATCCTCCATTATTTCTCGCTTCAGTTCCTCTCTCCAAGCAGAGGTCTGTGATGGCACAGGGACAGTTACTGGGTTAATAGCATGACAAACAATTTCAGTAGCTGGCGTACCTCCATGTTCCACGTCCAAGGTCAAGGCCTCCTGTCGTAGTGCGGCGAAGTCTTCGTCGGGATGACGTCGAGCATATATGCGCAGGGCTTGGCCAAGCGGGCCCTCAGCTAACCCCTGGAGAAACTGATCTCGGAGAACGGCATCGGAGGGGGCTGTAGCGGCATCGTATCGTCGCAACCCACAAAACAGTTCTCTCAATCTTAGAATGAACGCATTAACACTTTCCCCTGAGCGCTGTGTACAACTATAAAATTGTAAGCGTACTTTTGAGACAGGGACCGTTTCTTTATACACACTGTCTAAATAAGCAAACAGTTTTTCTACTGTGTCTCGATCTCCGTCATCCAATACATTGACCTGCCGTCTAGCCTCATCAGTTAAGGTTTGTAGTAAGATAGCAACTTTCTTTACCTCTGTGACATCTTGGGTGCTCAATAGCCCTCTAATCTGTACCCTCCATTCTCTATATTTCGTTTCGCCCTCCGTACCTTTAAACGTTGGCAGCCAGGGGGCGCCTGGGTAAACCGGCATCATCATCATTACGAACCACAAGTTTAAATCACACACAATTGTTCAATCTCTCCTTTATATTGCTCTGTACCCGATCCTGCCGACCCACGTCAAATGTAAGAGTGGCCAGACTCACATTAACAGCCAGAATAAACTGGTACTCTTTGTCAACACCTTACTTTCTTGGATTTGCAAATAAATAATTATAGTACACACCTTTTGATTCAAGTGTATTATTTCAGTATTATCATTAGCATTTCCATATATAATTATAAGACTTCCGACAACGCCACCTCTATAAAAGAGGAAAAGGAGATATATAATAATAACCCTTTTAAGACACACAGGTACGTTTTTCAGGTGTTCAGAGCAATATAAACCCAGGAGAGAAGGAGCCGGACACAGTATTTCCAAAGGTATAACAAGTTCTTTATTATCTAAAGTACAGGGGCTTCTATACGCCATAAAACCATTCAAAACACAAATAAAACCCTAACACTCCTAAATAGCGCTTCTAACTAAAAAACCTAAAAACAACCAACAATAAGATCACAACCCGGGTAATTTCCTCCCTTTATCAATTCCCACCGCACAATTAAAGTGCGGGTGCAATATTCGCCACTTAGCAATTTAAGGCGTATATATAATAATATGAATATTGCAAATCATTAGCTCAAATAGGACGTGTGTTATATATATAATACTAATAGGCGCAGGCAGGTATAATAATAATAATAATTATGATAATAAGCAGGGTGAGTAGAAGACGTGTAGAGGGACACAGCAACTCTTCAGTAACATCTACGTCTCAGGCCTTCGTATCTGCGAACAAGGAAAATAGGCCAGTATCCTTGTATACTTTAACTTATTGGCATAACTCAGGTCAGTGGCTTGAAGAGACAAATGGTGCACAGATTCTCTACTCACACGGAGGCAGCCAATGGCTGCCTGTGCGGGTATTGCGCACGACACCACTGTCACCACTGCGACCCCTCTAGTCAGCTCGGATAGAGCGGCTCGTCTCGGCTCGCCTGGTCAGGATAGATGGTCCGCGGGAACTTCACCGGTTTTGCTGGGCCACCGTGTTGTCTGACTCACTGCGTTGCACTGTGGAGCTCACTCAAGTTCATCATCAATAGTTCTAGGTAGGGCTCACTGCTCATGCCCTCCTGTGTCTGTCCTCAGTCCCTCATAACACTGGTCACCTCTGCCTGTTCACCTGCCTCACACACACGTCCTCCTCCTTTCACGTTCAGTAACAGAGTGACAGAGTCCCACTTATAAAGGCCGCCCCCTGCCCGACACTAGCCTCTCATTGGCCGGGCATGACGTCAGTCTCTTCTCATTGGCCGAGTAGCGGCCGCTGGTTAACCTATCAGGCTCTTCACACACACACATATCAGAAGGGGAGTTTCATGTAGGGAGAAATAACGTTTACTGTCAATATTCCAGGATGACCTCCCACTTGGGTAATGACGCCCCCTGGCGATCATTCAGAGAAACTACTTCAGCTCCCGTACTAACGTAGGTAGGAAGGGCCTGTCACTCAAACCGGAGTGACCCGCCTCCAGGCTATATAAGCCCCCGGAGGCGGAAGTAACATCCTCTTTTCACTCTCTGCGATATCACATTCAGATAAGTTGAAACTCAGCCTTTGTATTATTATTCTTCGCGCATTAGCCTAAAGCGGTGGCATTGGAGTCGCCCACCGGCGAGTGTTGAATTAACCCGTACTTAAGAATACTTATTCTTGTCCCGTCCTAAAACGACGGTTATTTCCTTCTATAACAAAGGATTATTACTGCTTGTTCAGGCCTCCGCCGAAGCAAGCGTGGCATAGCATTAGCCGTTAGCTTGTTAGCTCGTCTGCTCTTTGTTAACGTTAGCTACACTGCTTACCGCTTGTTCAGGCCCTGCCCGAATCAAGCGTGGCCTAGCCTTAGCCGTTAGCTTGTTAGCTTGTCTGCTTCTTGTTAACTCTAGCTACAATGCTTCGCCTCTGGCCTTCCTGCCGAGGCAATGTCCAGGCTGTCCAGGACTCATCGACGGACAGGATCTTCACCCTCTCTGTGTCGGCTGCATGGGCGTTGCACACGCCTTCTCTGCACTGAGTCCTCAGGGGAGAGCAGGACCCTTCTGTGACTTCTGCGTGGCCTACGACCACGATGTACTGGTACACCGGTTCTACCTAGCCAGGGCAGGCCTCGGGGCCTGCGCTCCACCAGGTGGGTCCACTGCTCTCAACCCCACAGCCCAGTCTTTCCTTCCCCAGGCGGCCCGCACCGTTGGTCAAGGTGCGGCGCTGCCTTCCGGAGATCTGTTTGGCAAACAGCGCGCCATTCCAAGTCAAGATGGCGCCGTGCTACATGAGACACCGCCTGCCGCGCAACCGACCGCAGCTAGCTCCACTGTCACTGGAGCTGGCGGGTCTGGTGAAGTCGCCGCTAAGAAGGCGACCAAGAAGGCTAACATCCCTCCGGTAGCCTTTTCCCCTTCGGGCGCGGTGCCCAAAAAAGAAACGCTCGGATGTGACCGTCGGGGACGTTCCCCTCAACGTGAGCATCACCAAAACAGTCCAGACTTTCAGGCGAGAGTCGGACCTGAGCTCCTGTCAGAGCGAGGGTTCTGGTTCTGAATACTCTGGATACACGGCCGAGGAGGAGGAGGACTCCGTCGAGGACGATGGTTCTCGACTCACGGTCACAGTGAAAGGTAATGCCCCTGCGGCTCCAGCACGTCAACTGGACGCCGCAGGGAGCTCCCAGTCCTCCTCAGGCACCACTGCCCCTCCACCCGCCAGTCAAGCGGGTGAAGCGGGAGCAGAGGACGTCGATTCTGCAGCAGAAATGCTGGATCATCTCACGGTCTACATGAGAGCTCTTGCCAGAGTTGGAGAGGAGTTGCCACCTCCTCTCCCCTCTGAAGAGGCCGAGGATGATGACGAAATGCCCGGGCAGGAGCCTTCGGTTCCCGCCCCGTATGTCCTCTCCAGGCTGCCGCTGGTGAAAGGATTCACCAAGGCCCTCCATTCCTCATGGAAGACACACAAAGACCCCAGGAAGCTGCCTTTTTCTGTGTTGGATTTGGTTGGCGGTGCGGAGGCAGGCATGTCCACCTGCCCTAACCTGGACCACCTGTTGGCACAATCCTTTCTGGGTTCCGTCAGACCCCAGTACAAGGATGTAGGCACGGCTAAAAACGGGCCGTTTGTCGGCCCCGTCGGCACCAACCCGCCGGGGTTCACTGTCCTGGAGGACAAGCTGCAGTCGGACAGGGCTCGTAACGCCTACCGGTCCGCTGCTCTGGCTGCTAAGGACCTTAATCTTATCCAGCTCTTGCTAGCTTCCACCAAAGACCTGGTCAAAGGTCTGCCCACGGGGGAGCACACTGCGGAGCTAAACACCCTATTCGACATCATGCTGAAGGTCAATTGGCATGCGGTCAAGTGGATGGGCAGGTCCATGGATTATAACCTCCAAGCTGAGAGAGCCCGCTGGCTCGACTATGTCGACCTCGAGCCTAAGAGGGACGTGGGCGAGAAGCCTGTGGGTCCTCGCGGGGAGATGTATAAATCCCTCATCAACATGGAGAACAGTCCCACCACCCTCATGGGCGGCGGTTTGGAGCTGCTGCAGGGCAGAGTCACGTTCTTTAAGGCTGCTAAGGACATTGTCGAGTCCACCACAGTGCCACAGGAAGAACCGCAGCAAGCTAGGAGGGCGTCCCGCTCCTCCCGCGTCAAGGAAAGGGGCCGCTCTGCTTCTTTTAAGAAGCACTCGTCTTCCTCCAGGGGAGCCTCTGCAGCCAGGGCGCCTGACAGGCCCCGCAGCAAGGTTGTGGTTCCCGAGCGCGCTCAGCCGCGCCGCCCGTCCAAGGATGGCAGGCAGCAGTCTTCCTACCGCGGTGGCCGCGGTAGGGGACAGCGCAAATGACACTCGGAAGAGGGGGATTGTGCTGGGGCGGGGGTCCGAGGTGTCTCTCGGTCCCCCTCCCCCCAAACGAGGGCGTTTTTCTGTACCCCGTGTCGGGGAAATGAAAATGTTGAATTTGATGCCTCCTGTGTCGGCAATAAATATGTTGAAAGAGCAAAGTCTGTCTCTGTCCAACTCTCTCGCACTAGCACAGACGACCCCATCGTGCATGCCTCCTGTAGTAATGATGAAGTCCTGTCAGGACTCGATAATCAATCACAGGTTTTATCAGCAACCAGTAATGTTATTGTCAAACAATTATGTGGTTCCTCAAGCGCGCGAGTGGAATATCCCTCGCGTCGACAATATGACTCCTTTATGCATGCCTCCTGTAAGAATGATGGAGTCCCGTCAGGACTCTTTAATCAGTCACAGGTTTTATCAGCAACCAGTAATGTTAACGTCAAACAATTATGTGGTTCCTCATGCGCGCGAGTGGATTTTCCCTCGCGTGAGCGATGCTATGAATTTAACCTTGAGTCAGAAATTCTGTCGGCCTACTATGAGCCCGGGTCAAGGGACAAGCATAAAGGCCTTAGAGCAGGTATTAAACGTAAAAGTTCCTCTCCTGTCAGGGGAGAATGCTTTAGTTGTGGGCGAGTCTGTTTATCAGTCGAATCGCTTTGCTCTTCCTGTTGCTCTATCGAGCGAAAACCGAACGCTTCCGGTTTCACCGGATACGGATTCGCTAGCTCCCCGCTTCCGGTCCGGCCGCAAAAAAGCTCCGCTAGTCAAGCGGTACAATCAGAAGGTGTTCCCGCCTTGCGGCCTATTGAACCCCTGCGCTCCGCATCCGGGTGTTCCGGATACGGATACGCAGGTTCCCCACTTCCGGTCCCGCCGCAAAATAGCTCCGCTAGTCAAGCGGTACAACCAGAAGGTGTTTCCGCCATGCGGCCTATTGAACCCTTGCGCTCCGCATCCGGTCGTTCCGGATACGGATACGCAGGTTCCCCACTTCCGGTCCGGCCGCCAAAAAGCTCCGCCGTCACGGAAGCACAGTGGTGGGGTTTCTCTCGCTCAAAACACGCTAGCACGCTGCGCGCGCCAGTGGAAGTTATGCAACCCGAGCCATTGGGTATTTCGAACGATAACCAGGGGTTACAGGTTACAGTTCGCAGACATACCCCCGCTTTCGAGCAGGGTTATTCATACCAGGGCGCGTGGTTTAAAAGCAAATCTTTTGAGAGAAGAGATCAGCTCCTTGCTAAGCAAGGGTGCTATAGTGGAGCTGGACAGGACCCAATCCCGCATGGGATTTTGGAGCCGTTATTTCCTGGTGCCCAAAAAGGGGGGGGGGCTACGTCCCATCCTGGACCTAAAGGCACTAAACGTGTACCTGAAGAAATACGTTTTCAGGATGCTAACTGTACCCACCATGTTACGGTCGGTCAGGCAAGGGGATTTCCACTGTTCAGTGGACCTGAAGGATGCTTATCAGCACGTCCAGATTTATCCCCCACACAGGAAATTCCTACGGTTCGCCTTCGAGGGTCGCCTGTACGAGTACACAGTACTCCCTTTCGGTCTGTCACTGAGCCCGAGGGTTTTCGTGAAAGTGACCGAAGCAGCCATCGCCCCGCTGAGACAGCAGGGCGTCAGGTTGGCGACGTACATCGACGATTGGATGATTTCAGCGAGCTCCGCCCACGAAGTGGCGCGTCACACACAAGTGGTTTTGGCTCACCTGAAGGCCTTAGGTTTCATAGTCAACCACGGCAAGAGCATGCTGACTCCAGCAAGTCGTCTTACATTCATTGGGGTCCTTCTGGACTCATCCGACATGTCGGCCCGTCTCTCAGAGGAGAGGGTGGACAGGTTTCGGGAATGTCTCGACTCCTTTCAAGTGGGCCAGGAGGTCACTTACAGGAGTTGCATGGTACTGACGGGAATGATGGCTTCCGCAGTACATCTGTTGCGTTTGGGCAGGTTTCATATGAGACCTTTTCAAAGATGGATGTTATCCCTCGGGATCCCGCCCTCCTTGAAGTACAAGAAGGTTACGGTTTCCCCTTCCTGCGCGATCGCCCTGTCTCCGTGGCTGGTGGAGGGGTTCCTCACCAGCGGAGTCTCGATTGGCGAGGTGGTTTCCCGCAAGTCGATCACGACAGACGCCAGTCTCAGTGGATGGGGAGCCACTTTCGAGGGGCGCACAGCGCAGGGGCTTTGGCCTCTGGAGATGAGGGGTCGTCACATCAACTTTTTGGAGTTGATGGCTATACTCCTGGCGCTCAAGCATTTCGAGCCTTGGATTTTGCATTGTCACGTCCTGGTCAGGACAGACAATACGACGGCCATGTTTTATGTCAACAAACAGGGGGGCCTGTCGTCGTTGCCACTGGACCGTCTGGCTCGAGAATTGACGGTTTGGTGCTTGTCGCGCCTCAAGTCGATCAGGGCCTTACACGTCCCAGGTCTCCTCAACAGCGGAGCAGATCTCCTGTCCAGGGGAGGTTCTCGCTACGAGGATTGGTCTCTCCACCCCAGGGTGGCGAACCAGATTTTTCGCAAGTTCGGTCAGCCAGTGGCGGACCTGTTTGCGTCAGCGGAGAATACGAAGTGTCCGTTGTTCTTCGCGGTGAAGGGCAGTCCTCCCTTGGGGTTGGACGCCTTAGCGCACACGTGGCCGAGAGGTCTACTGTACGCGTTTCCCCCCTTCGACTTAATCCGACCCACTCTGGAGAGAGTCAGGAGGTTCGGTCTGGAGATGCTCCTGGTGGCTCCCTACAAGGGCACGTGGAGGTCGGCGATCGCCCCTCTCCTTTGCGAACCGGGTTGGCAGCTGCCTCAGTGCAGGGATCTGTTGAGTCAGGCCAGGGGGGAGATCTTCCACCAAGACCTGCAGGTCCTAGACCTGTGGGTTTGGCACGTGAAAGGTTAAACCTGCTGGCGGCTGGTTTTTCTTCTGAAGTGGTTGCTACCATTCAGAGTGCTAAGGCGCCTTCTACGAGGGCGTCTTATGATGGAAGGTGGAATGCCTTTGAGGACTGGTGTGAGTCGCGTGTTCCACCGGTGGTGGCCCATGTGGCGTCAGCCCAGGAAATTCTGGAATTTATGCAGGACCGCTTGAGAAGTGGTCTTGCATTTTCTACCCTTAGGGGGTATTTGGCGGCTATTAATGCCTGTCACCTGGGGGTGGCGGGCAAGGCACCTTCTAAAGTCCCGGAGGTCATCAAGTTCATGCAAGGAGTTGAACGTTTGAGGCCGGTGACTAGGTCTTTGTTCCCAGTTTGGGATCTGCAGGTGGTTCTAGGGGGCCTATGTCGGGCTCCCTTTGAGCCGCTTGTAGGGATGCCTTTGAAACTTTTGAGTTTCAAGACGGCTCTTTTGCTGGCTTTGGCCACGGCTAAAAGAGTTGGTGACCTGCAAGCTCTCTCGGTGTCTGCGGAGTGCATGCAGTTTATGAACAATGATCTCAAGGTGTTGCTCAAGCCTCATCTTAAGTTTGTTCCTAAGAACATGGTGGTTCCTAAGGAGCCTGTTGTTCTTCTGGCTTTTCATCCTCCTCCGTTTGTCTCGGTGGAGGATGAACGGCTGAATTGCCTTTGTCCTGTCAGGGCATTGAAGGCCTACTGTGACAGGACTGCTGGTTCTAGAGCTTCTTCTCAGCTCTTCGTGGAAATGGGCAATGTTCTTGTCAGAAAGCCGGTGTCTAGACCCACTCTTTCGAGGTGGATTGTGGATGCTATTAGGCTGGCTTACTCTAGTGCGGGTGTGGAAGTGCCGGCGGCACTTAAAGCCCATAGCACTAGAGGTGTGGCTACTTCGTGGGCACTGGCAAAGGGAGTCTCCGTTCAGGAGATTTGTGTTTCGGCGAATTGGTCTTCGCCTTCTACCTTTGCAGCCTACTATCACCTGGATATCGAATCCTCTTCGCTAGCGCATTCGGTTCTGGGTGCAGTTGCCTCCTCTACGTCATAGAGGAGTCGGATCTTCCCCTCCCACAGGTGGGCATGTAGCCACCTGGGGTATTTTGGGGGGGACCCTGTGTTTTCCTTATATAGTGTGTCTTACTTATAAGGCGGACTTGTCCTTTTCATTTAGTTGAATGAGGCGGACTTCGGTCTGTCAGGGTCTCTCCTTATTTTCTCATGCCTTCACACCCAGGTCCGGTGGGCCTGGGACCTTCTGGGTGATGGGTCACGCCCGTTTGGGCTGTGCTCACCCGTATGAGGGGTGTGTGGGGGTATGAGAGTAGGTTGTGGCTTAGAGGGGAGTTTAAGAATCCCAAGTGGGAGGTCATCCTGGAATATTGACAGTAAACGGTAGGTTCCGTACGGAACCATTGTTTACTTAGATATGGAAGGATGACCTCCCACGTAATGCCCCTCTGTTTCACTGAATGTGGCAGAGAGTGGTATTAAGAGGATGTTACTTCCGCCTCCGGGGGCTTATATAGCCTGGAGGCGGGTCACTCCGGTTTGAGTGACAGGCCCTTCCTACCTAAGTTAGTACGGGAGCTGAAGTAGTTTCTCTGAATGATCGCCAGGGGGCGTCATTACCCAAGTGGGAGGTCATCCTTCCATATCTAAGTAAACAATGGTTCCGTACGGAACCTACCGTTATTAACACAAGCAAATAAGTAAATGTATAATAAGGGAAACATATAAAATAGCATTCACTTAACAGAAATAATAATAAAACACAAGAGTTTCCAAAGAAATACATTTTAACGAAAAAAAAGAATAACGCTGTCTTCCACCCCCTCACATGCGCATGACATCATCATCATACCTGTAAGTTATGCGGAAAGGCCTACTGAGTGGCAAACAACTACTTTCTGGCCTTGACAGCCCATACATCCAAACAGAAAAGTCCTGTCTGATTTCATTAAACAACGTTAAAAGGTGCCATGGCATTGGTCCGAAGGTTCATTGTCCGAAGGTTCATTAGTCCGAATTTGTTAAGAATACTATGCCTAACTCTAACCCTAACTCTAACCGTAACCTCAGTAACCCTAACTAAATTCGGACTAATGAACCTTCGGACTAATGCACAATA
This sequence comes from Nannobrachium achirus, assembly GCF_963921795.1. Classification (NCBI taxonomy): domain Eukaryota; kingdom Metazoa; phylum Chordata; class Actinopteri; order Myctophiformes; family Myctophidae; genus Nannobrachium; species Nannobrachium achirus. The sequence goes on along the minus strand of NC_137826.1, from coordinate 9,678,506 downwards.
CTTCCCGGCCTACTGGTAATAGTTGACGTAGGGCCAGTATGCTATCTATACTTTGACTCTTAAAGGGATAGTTCTCCCAAAAAATAACTTTTTCCTTTTGATTATTCACCTCATGGAGATACTACGTATTTGTTTAGTTTTTTTCTCTGTCACATTCCTAATCCAATAATTTTACGTCCAGCACAATTTTTGGTCTTTGTGTCTCCAAAAGCCTGCTTTGTTCCCTATGAAGACACAAATAGTCTCCTCAAATGATTGGCTTAGGAATGCAATAAAATATCAAGGGCTCTGACTATATAGGCCTCATTATGCTTTTGAAGCCTTCAGTAAAATGGACAGCAACATCGGGGACATTGCAGAGTTCTGCATCATAGAGCTTAGAGCAGTTGTATTTATTTTGTATTCGGTTTACCCCATTTTCTGTCTTTATACCAATGAATTCCTCCACTGACTGTTGCATCAGCTGTTGCACACTAGTGGCTCACCTGCAAACCAACAAATTGTATTAATGCAATCTGTTGATACTAAATTGATACTATAGGCCTGCTGCCTGTCTGCACACATGCCCGCACGCACGCCCGCACGCACGCACGCACGCACGCACGCACGCACGCACGCACGCGCGCACACACGCGCGCACACACACACACACACACACACACACACACACACACACACACACACATACATTTGAACCATTTATTTATGTCCACACAAAGGAGATGCATACAAGGACACAAATATTATAGGTGCAGTAGAGTTACATTTACTTCATGATACAATTGCAAGTCACTTGGTACTCGTTTACGGGTATAAGTAGCAGCGTCTCCACCATATGTGGCTGCCGATTATTGTGGAGATGGCAGCCAGCTTTGCCAGCCTTTTTGCCTCTTTTTTGGGCATCCCAAGTTGATGAAACTCTCTAACAACCAGCATGTGGGCATGTCCTAGGCTGCCTGATATACAAATATACAGTATATATGCAAAGATGTCCGAGTTAGCACAGAGATGAAACATGGATGGAGTGACACAGGAATGTTTGTACATTCTCACTGAGGGTGCATGATATTTTGTTATGTCCTTTGCTATGAATTCCACTATTCTATCATGGCGTGCTATGTACATCCCTTTGTATGCACAATGGCTGTTATAATATTATTATAACAGCCATTCAAGATGTGTGACAGACGTGCTCACACACACACACACACACACACACACACACACATACACACACACACACACACACACACACACACACACACACACACACACACACACACGCACGCACGCACGCACGCACGCACGCACGCACGCACGCACACACACACACACACACACACACACACACACACACACACACACACGCACGCACACACACACACACACACACACACAAACACGTGTGTGTGTGTGTGTGTGTGTGTGTGTGTGTGTGTGTGTGTGTGTGCGCGCGCGAGCACCTTCAAGTACCACAATATGAATAATGTACATACTTTGCTATTGTTCTTTATTTTCCTTAATTGTTCTACTATCCTTACTTTTTCTTTTTAGGCCAATTTTTGTTGACAAACCTAAACCAAAGAATTAGACTCTTGTGTTCTCTTATAAGACAACATAAAAAAATGAATGTAGTTCATAACCTTTTTAAAAAAGAAAAACAACAACAACAATATTTAGGTCATGTAATACTGAGGTCATGTAAAATGCACAGTGATCCCTCCGGATTCATTTATCTTTCTAAAAGGGTACGCTGACCCCTATGCAGGGATGAAGGACTCTCTTTGCTGGTCTGACTCCTGGGATCTGTTCTAATAAGCCCCCTTTATGATGTCATCACCAGGGAATGCTGCTTAATGACTTGGCTTGTAAACAAACCTTTTAGTTTTCAGACATCGGGCTAATTAATCTCATTTTCAAGTCCCGCTCAATTAAAACGAAGAAGACGAAGGTTATTATATTATTACACTGTACGGTATACACCATTTAGCCTAAATGTTGACATTTACTGGAATGCAGAGCAAATCGATGAAAGTAGCTGGAACTACTAGTCTGTCTTACTCAAGTAGCAGGGCATTAACGACTTGTGATTTCAACTCGACTCAGTAAAAAGTTGAGTTGAAGTCGACTTTATTGTTTGATGACGTCATCACATCACGCAACCCCCCAATTATTTTGGGGGGTCCCCAGATGATTAACTTAATGTAAAACATTGTTTTCTCACTCAACTGTAAACAAACCAACGTAAAGTTTAAGTTTACAGGGTATCTTCACATTTAAGGACTTTTTGATACGTCTAAAATGACAAATTAAACATTGTCCAAATTGTCAAATATATAGAGGCAGAAATTGTGAAAATAGCCGATCTACATGCTCACAACGCCTCGCAACGCGAGGCGTTGTGAGCATGTAGATCTGCTATTTTCACAATAGATTTTTTTTGCTTTTTTTTCAACTTCGACTTTCGACTTTCTCTGGTCGGAGTCGACTTGTGTCGACTTGTCGACTTTTTCGTTAATACCCTACTCACTAGGCTACCGGTATAAACATTACCTTACAGCAGTGGTAGGCGACAGAACTGTGAGAGAGAGGATTTTCATTTTAAAATCAAATAATCTTTTTAAACGTGGTCAATTAAATGAAGTTACCTAAATGTACAGCAAATTGCATTCTGCGCATAATTCTAGACTCATTAAAATTCTGAACTCTGACTGGGGAGTCTAATGAACGTTATAATATAACAATGTCCTGTCAATAAAAATATGTCAGAATGTTTGATAGCGTGATCATTAAAATTTATGTTGACATGGCACACTGACTATCTAGAAAATAAAAACACGGCTCTACATTTCAAAAAGGTTGCTGACCCCTGCCTTACAGTATCTCCCCATGGGTATTCTATTCTGAATTAATGAGGCCTATTTACTATAGCCTAATTAGAGAGAAAAACTAAACGTAGTCAAGAGAATGTGGGACCCTCGCGCCAGTGTGTAACAGTAATAATCTAAAACGTAATTTCGATTTTTTTTTCTATAAGGAAAACCTGGCTTGCGGACGGGACTAATTAATCACGATCACTAAGAATGTTCTGTACCACACAAACAAATTGTCAATGGACAAAACCAGCTTATAACTAGCAGTACTGTCCTCGCAGTTTGTTACCACCTAATCTCCGGCGCCGTTGGCCCGGTTGCTGCCAAAATGAGCACACACACTCCCTGGAAGTCAATTCAGAACCTCTGCCCCACATTTTTCAAATGGGCTTGTTCTAGCGCCACCATGAGGCCGATGTTTGCAAAACACAAATCGGTAGGCAGTATCTCGACAGTCGTGTGATCGACATGGATCTGTCCGATTTTGCATATTCCATCCTGATTGGCTAAGATTGGCTTCCAAAGTTTGTAGGATTGAGCCGTTTTGAACAAAATGCCTCAAATCACAAACGCAAAGTGTATGATGTATGATGCCATGGACATCTGTTATCAATAACTTTCTCATTTAAATGAGGCCATACAAATGAATCATTACAGGTCCATTTGGTTACATTTGTACACTAATGGATAAATGAACACTGACACTTGTACTGTAGTATGTAGTCTTCTAGTCACCTTAATTTTTGTGGGGTCTAGTTTTTCATGAGGATGATTCATCCAAGGTATAGCAACTAGATCTGTCTAGACAGGGCTGACAAGATGGGGGGGAAAGGACTTCAGTAATATTGTGCATTATTGTTCATATTTAATTACTTCACTGGTTGACCATTGTTTATTCTCTGCCTCTGCAGTTTGTATTATTGTGAAATGTCCACTTGAGTGCAGTGTTTGGTAATGAACTGTAACAGTTTCTTAGTTGTATGAGCAGCCTTGTCTGCAATGGCTTAAACATTATTTTTAAATACACATGTTTTACAAGTGGTGTACATCTTAATGAAGATAATTATTATTATTCAACGATTAGAAAAAGCGAACTTCAGAGCAGCATGCTAGAATCTTTTCAAAAAACATCTGCACAACATGAACATAATGTACAGTATTTAACCCATTTAGGCCTAGAATTATTGAATGCTTTAACCAGTGAAAAATAGCAGATATACAAGCTCACAGCGCGGCACCGAGTGCCGTGCTGTGAGCTTGTAGATCTGCTATTTTTGAAAAAGTCGTGAAAATGTGTGCAAATCTTTGAATATATGTATTTTCAAAGCGAACATTTGTAACTCAAATTTTGCTTCTGGGTGGTCCCTGGAACTAGATATTTTGAAATGGGGGTCCGTGGCCAGATAAATATCATTTTGAGGGTCCTTCACATGAAATGGTTTGAGCACCACTGACATAGTAGTCTCTCAAGAACAGACTAACTGAGCTCCAGTTAAGTGAAAAGGACCTTTTCTTTGACGATGGCTGGCCAGATTGCTGACAGAGAAACATAGGTTTTTTCCAAAAAACCTTAGGATTCAAAAGACACTTATAGAATCGGGTCAAAATTCTAATTTTCACGATTTTTCAAAAATAGCAGATCTACAAGCTCGCAGCGTGGCACTCGGTGCCGCGCTGTGAGCTTGTATATCTGCTATTTTTTTATATTTAAAGCATAAAATATTGCGTCATAATGTGTTCAGGCCTAAATGGTTAACACAGCAGCAGTTCAGCTGCCGTGTTAAGTGGTCAGATGTGGGGCCATGTGCATTTTAAGAACACGTTTATTTGTGTTCCAACTTGGATCAATGGAAATGTCATATCGGTATCACAATGAGAACTAATTTTTCAACATTGTAATGGAAAAAAAAGAAAGAAAATACAGTGACATTCTTTTGTACATCATTTTTTTAAATAATAACATTTAGCAGTAGTTCTTTTGACAATTATTTGGGGGCCCACTTGCAACATCCTCATGGCCCACCAGTGGACCCCCGGCCCACAGAATCACTGCCCTGTACTCACTAAGGGGTAGGCAACCTTAGGCACGGGTGCCAACATTGGCACAGGGGAGGATGATCACTGGCACACTGGCAGAAGTGTGAGAGAGAGGATTTTTATATTCAAATGTTGTTTTAAACGTGGTCAATTCAATTTAGTCGCCTAATTTGCAGCAAATAACACCCTGCAAATAATTCTACATTCATTAAAATTCTGAACTTTGACTGGGGAGGGAGTCGGGAGATACAGTAGATGGGTTATTGCTCTAATGAGCGTTATAACGATGTCATGACAATCAAAATATGTTAGAATTTTGATGGGGTGTCATTATGATTTATGTTGACATGGCACACCGACTATATGGCACTTAATTTCAAAAAGGTTGACACTGGCATTAAAATAAGGACGTGCTGGCCATTGGGAAAAGTGGGACAACTCCCGAACGGCCTTTTCATTCCCGGCCGGTCCAGGCCGGCCATTAGGAAATTTGTACATTTTATCGCAAAGCAAACCCCTGCTTCATCATACAAGGCCGTCGCACAAAGCACAAAACAGCCGATCTACAAGCACACAACGCCTCGCACCGCGAGGCGTTGTGTGCTTGTAGATCTGCTGTTTTCACTAGTTTAAATCATTTTTAAAATGATAAATACAAAACAAACGGTTTTGGACATACAAGGTTTCCACCCGACAACGACGAAATATAACTTATGTACAGTAATTGGCCCACTGGCTTGTCACTTGTCATGATCTGAAATGGAAAATATTTGAGTAGCAGCAGCGCTATAGAGAGAGATCTCTCTCTATAGCACGCAATGAGGGCCTCTCCAATTCTTTTTCCCGGGCTGAATCAGGGGCCCAGCACGTCCCTGCACATACAGTAGTGGTGACTGAAGGTTCCTCTTGTAAATTAGGCAGATAATGGAAAGGATGCCTGTGAGGCAGCAGACCAACGCCACAGCCGGTCAGAGGATCGCTTCCTACCTCAAGGACAGCATGAAATATTCAAAAAGCTCAAACTGCATTTTTCAACGACCTAAACACTCTACTTAGTTGACTGTGTGTGTGTTTGTGAGTGGGACGAGAACAGCTGATGTACAAGCTCGCAACCCGTCGCATTGCAAACATGTTGTGAGCTTGTAGATCATGAGTTCATGACATGCCCAGAACAAATAGGGATGCTATGGTTCATGTGGTTAACATATGTATGAATTTGCCTGTCACACTTTGCATGCAAGAGCTCGACCAGATTGAACTAATTTGTCAGCTAATTGGATGTATCGGGATAGAGATAGAGTGGACGGTTGAGTGATTGGTGCATCAAGATCTGCAGCGCACTGTAATTGGAATGAATAATTCTCTGAGAGTATATTTGGCTCTGCACACGCAAATCCCCTCCCAAGCAGGAGGACAGGGCAGGAGGGGATTTTCTACACCAGGGGTCTTCAACGTTTTCAGGCCAAGGACCCCTTAGTCGAGAGAGAGATGAAGCAGGGACCCCCACAACCTTTTCATAGATTCCATATAGTTTCATCGTTTGACAGCACGATCATCAGTGCTTTTTGGATCCATGTGTGGCGGAGAGAGTCGCAGCCCCAGCCTGAAGCCTCAAAAGTCTAGTATCTGCCCTCGCTTCATCCAGGCTTTCCCGTATAGGAGGAGGTCAAAGGGGGGTGAGTGTGGCGGAGAGAGTCACAGCCCCAGCCTGAAGCCTCAAAAGTCTAGTATCTGCCCTCATTCCATAGGCAAATCTCTTTGGAGTAATGGTTAAGATATTGGACTCTCGCGGGGGAGACCGGGGTTCGAAACCGGGTGGGGAGGTTTGGACCACCTCCATTACACATGTCCATTTGTGTTTTCAGATCTTTAAACACTTGAACTGCATCAATACTTAATAAACTTGACCTTTCACTAATTAGTCTGCTCTTTTCCCCCTCTATGTACACCAAACCTCTTTGCCGAAAATAGCCGATCTACAGCGCGAGGCGTTGTGAGCTTGTAGATCTGCTATTTTTGGCTACAGTTCTCAGAATATGGACTCTAGGGTTCATGTGGTTAATATAAAAAAGATTGGAAGATTTGGAGGACCCCCTGTAGTAACTCTGAGGACCCCCTAGGGGTCCCGGACCTATGAAGGTTTCTGTGTGTCTGTCCAGAGCAAATCTTGCAAACCAAGGTAAATAGGAGGTAGGGACATCACGTGACAACGGGGATGTGCCATTGATAGGTATTTTGTTATGGTTCATATCATCTTTTTATCAATACATATTGTTGACCACCTGACCCTAAGACACAGTGACTGTGTCCTGTCATATAATGTCATGTACAGTACCCACAAGGTCTCCGTCTGGTAGAAATCAGACCTTATCAACTGCCTGGAGCCTGTACCTAAACAATGAGAATTGTTTTGGTATTCTAAGGCTCGGCCTGGGACATCTGGTGTCATCCATACACCAGCAAGGACATCTCTCCCCCCAGGAACCCTGTATATGGACTCTTTGTCTTGTGATTTGTGGACAAGAAACATATCCTATGAACTGTTGAAACGTCATCCATTGACTGATGAAATGACCATACTTATACTCATGTCAAAACATAATTTGTCAGAGAGAGCACGAACCATTGATTATTCTGTTGTACCTTTGTCTTGAATACTCTCTCTCCATAGTAAAACATTCCATTCTCACTCTGATCACTCTCCTGTCTTATTTTTGTGTGATGGATTATTGTATCTCATATGGGAATAACGAATAAGAAGGTGTTGTTGTTTACAAATAATAATGGTTCCATCAGCCATGTCCAGCCATGAAGCTCACCATGGGTGCCAGTATCGCGAGACTATACACAGTTTCCTGTCTGGGAACCAAATCTTGCGATACTTTGGAGACAGAAACGATTATTATTTACAGTTATTATTTTTATTTCATTTATTTATTATGCACTGTGCACACCGAAAAGCAAGTGATTGTAAAAATACCTTTGATATATTTTCTTTTATATTCCTGAACCAATTATATGACAAAGGTCTCAGTCGTTCATAAATAGTGTTTCTTCCATGTTTGTTCATGAGCTGATCTAGCCGGCTCCATCATTCTGGCACCCATAGGAGCGTCATGGCCGGGCCCGGCGGTCACGTGGTTTCCCTTCCTTATATTTTAACTTCCTTGTTGCAAACCAAGAACAAGGCATGTTGGAAGTGCATATATACCCCACCTGTTTATGCAATGCTCATTTTACTTGTTGTACCTTCTTGTGCCAAAGTACATCTGTGCAACAAACGCCAAGTTTGAGGTCAATCGGTCGGATGGTACCCGAGTGATGCCCAGGACAGACAGGTTTTGGGAATTTATATATACATTTAGATCATGTTTCTTTTCCACTGAAGTGATTATGTGAAGTATAAAATGGGTTTAATATAGAGGTGATAATTAGGTCATATTTAACTGGTTTGATGAATTCACTTGCTTAGTTATTCTTTATCTTCTAAATAAGCAAAGCATCTTTTTACTCTTAAGTTAAGAAAGCCAAAAACGTTTGTGGTAATTACGCACACATTCGGTCGGCCTCATCTTCACTCTTTCATTCTCCAATCACCAATCACTTCACTAAATTAGCACCCCATTTAAACATGTTTAAATGAATAATTAGACACCTGCCTGACAGTGGCTTTCATGAACCTGATGAACTACTGCATGTGGTCTATGTGCTTGAATAAGTAAAATAATCCTTGTTTGCAAGAAACCATTGTTGGGATTATTTTAACTCACTTTGCTGTTGTACCTCTCCAGGATGTAGCTACATGCTATGCGCTAAGCTGTTTTCTTTTCACTAGTAATCCTATTATGCCTAAATTATAACAGTGTTGCTTACCCTACATTCAAGCTGTTTACATGTCAGCATTTCCACTAAACTGTTATTGAGTTTGATATATTCTTTGGATATTGCAGTTTTTTCTTTGCTATATTTTTAAGGCATTTGGAAAGGCCTACCACAGAATAATAACAAACTTGAAAGGCGTCCATGGCATGGTGATGGCAATTGCCACCTCCTATAGCTGCGTCCTGCTGTGTCACCCTTTCTTGTTTTCTTTTAGTTTTTCTTGCACTGACCAATGGACACTTTTTTGTTTGGCTCTGCACTATTGTTGTGTTAGTAGTATTGAGTATTTTGCTTGTGTTTGACATGGCGGTGAGATACTTGTAGCACTGACTAGCATTGACTGTTATGGACACTTTTGTTTGGCACTGTATTGATAAGCTGTGATTAAGTATTGCTTGGCTGTTACACTTACAGTATGAGCGCTGACTGTTTTTGACACTCTAAGTATATATTCTTTGTTCCCTTTTTTAGGTGTACCTGTACCTTTTACTGTACACTGTACAATTATTTTCTTTTCATACTTCTCTGTAACTTTGTAAATATCCTTAAACTGCTGTGCTGCCTCCAGGCGACTGATTTTTAAAGGTATATCTAGTGTAGTTTGTGTTTAACCCAGGATTTTGTTATGAAGACTTTCTAATGCAGATTTTGTCCACCTCTGTTTGCCCCACTAACCACTGGCCATAATATTATCTCCGTGCAGGGATCTGAAATCAGACTATTAAAGTCTGCACAATCATTCTGTGCGTCTGGAATTAAAATCCTGGATGGGCACAAGGTTGTTTTTGGTGAAACTGAAACTACCTGCCCATAGGCAACCGAACCTGTGCGTCGAGGTGTCCTCGGTTCTATTCTGGCTGGAGACCTGTTCTGTACTGTATGTCCTCTCTCTCTCTCTCTCTCTCTCTCTCTCTCTCTCTCTCTCTCTCTCTCTCTCTCTCTCTCTCTCTCTCTCTGCCCTCATTCTCTGTCTCTCTGCGGCCCTATCTAAAATAAAGCAACAGAAAATAGCAAAGGAAACTGCCTAAAAATATACACTTGCACAATAAAATGCTGATGGATAGCTTCTCAAGGGCCTTCATTATTGCCAAGGTCAAGGCAACAAGCCTGTGTCCTGGACTTCTTATAGGGCCAGTCCAAAAGAGAGTGCATATAGTTGAAAATATCCATGAAAAGTGGTAGTTGGTCTATACTGTAGCTGCTGGCATAACCACATTTCTCCGTATGTATTTTGTCTAGCTTCACTACTTTACGAACGATAGATAGATTGATAGACAGACCGACCTTTATTGATCCTGTGGGGAAAATCAGTTTTCATGGCAAGTAATTTACCTGGATGAAGAGGAGAGAGAAGGAGAGGGGGCGGGGTATGGGAAGCAGAAGCATTTAGTTGGAAATTAAAGGGAAAATAAATAATAAAATAATGAAATAAATATTGTTGTTCTATTATCAACTGTGTATTATGTATGTAAAATAAATGTATGTTGTTCTATTATCAACTGTATATTATGTGTATACCTTAGACTAGAGACACATTGATCAGATAATAATATGTTTGTGAAAGAGCAAAGGTTTAGAGATTGGGTTCAATTTCTCTGCCTTATGAATGAGCACATAAACATCAGTCACCACATCCCAATCCAATGTTGATTGAACTCAGAGAGTAAAGATTATGTGTGGACCTCTCAGTGTTAATGTAAGAATGAATGAATGATTTTATATATAAGTGTCATGACACCTCGTGGCCCATCCCTCATGGGATTATATGACACCTTTTCAGAAATAGTCAAAAGCATTGTTTTTTATATCGTCACTGTCGGCAGAAACCTCGTATCTCCAAGTTTCCAATGTGTACATTTTTTCGCAAAGCAAAGGTGCAAGTTAAAGCATCCAAATCCAAATGATAAAATTCCAGGTTTGGGACAGAAAAACTAAAAGCGAAAGAATGTGTCAGCACACTTTCTCAGTTGCTTGTGTCTAGCTTCACTACTTTATGAACGATAGATAGATTAAACAGACCTTTATTGATCCTGTGGGGGAAATCTGTTTTCGTGGCATTACAGCAATTATGAAACATTAGGAGAGCTATTTTGTTTCATTTGTTTCATATTTAGTTTCAGTGTAAATAGCTATAAGCCGAGAGAAGTATCCGCTTGGCGCCTTTTCACCCTTGGACTGGAAGGGCATTTGTGATGCTTGTGACTCCAGATTAACTAAGCCAAAATGAGCACCTGGACCCTTTCTACAGGGAACTTAATGGGAATTAAGGCATGAAATCAGAGGAATTAATGTTTCACCCCATAGAAAATGGAAGGTCAGAGCTCTCTCTACAGTATATTTATCATACTCTCTGTGTCCGCGCACGCACGCACGCACGCACGCACGCGTGCACACACACAGTATTCCACGCTTAATCATCATGTAGGCCCTGGAAAGCTGGTGAAGACATGAGTCAAAGGTCTATTGACCAAACCACTCCATTCAACCACAGTCTTGGATGAACCAAAGCCCTGGTCCATGCAGGCTCATAAACATCATGATGGGAATCTGAGATGATCATGTTCCATATCCAGACCTTTATGACCCCCTTTAGACCCCCTGAGACCACAAATTACAGCATGAATATTAAAGTCTCTCCCTTTGTTCATCACACCATCATTAACAATCACATGAAACCCTAGCATCCCAATTCCTCTCTCTCTGCCGTCCTCAGACGAGCCTTCCATCGTCGCTTTCAGTCATCCCGGTTCTCCATACATCCTGCCAGCTCGTTGGTGCTTGCCTCGTGGTCTGCCTAAGTTTATTTTCTGTTTATTTCGTTGCTGAGTGAGGTCAGCAGACAAAGTGACGTGAGTGAGATGAAAAAACCTGGATGAAATGTGCAAATCTCAACAGGAAACAACTGTATGTTAGTGTGGGACGTCCTCGTGACCGGTGCCCATGTGTTGGTTCCCACAGCACCAGTTTGCTGGCTGGCTGATGCCTTTGGCAGTGTCCTGCGAGTCTCATTCTCCTTGCTGTAATTTTCTCGCTCGTCCTTAATATTTCCTCCTACAGGATCTTGTTGGTAACATGTGATGTTGCTGATGTTAAGTACTGCACTCAACTCACTTCAACATTCTGTAGTGGTTGAAGGTGATATCGACCAAATTGTTATGTACCGTATAAAGAAAAAGCCCCCCATGCACCCCCCAACAAAAAGTTAAATAATTTTGTGGAATAGCCTAATGTCAGATGCAAAATCTTTGTTTTGTGTACTTCTGTAAACTAGTACATAAGGGGGAAAACCACCCATTTTCAATATTGAACTATGTCATTAATATAGAGTTGTGTGGAAGTTGTGTGGAAAGTGTGGGGTTTGTATTGTGATGATGTCATCACAGTGTACTTCACAATAAAAAACTAAGGCTGGGACTTTAACTGATTAATTGCGATTAATTAATTAATTTTTGCACCACAGAACCTTCAGTTTCGGGCATACCGATCATAGCGATGCAACAACCAAGAAGAGACAACAAACGTAAAGGGAGAAGTAGCCGATCAGAGCGCTTTGCTTGGCCCAGTGGATGCGAATTTTAGATTTAAAAAACTCACTCGTTGATTCACTCGTACAACAAAATGTGTTTTACTTGAAAAAAATGCTTCTCAGGTCAAATATTGATGTGCGATTAAAATGCGATTAATTGCGATTAATTAATCACAGAGCCTGTAATTAATTAGTTTAAAATTTGTAATCGCATCCCAGCCCTATAAGAAACACAACATCAATCCTCCAGTTCTTGGCAACACAGAACTTTTTATTTATTTATTTCCACACAACTCCTCTAAGGTATATTAATGACATAGTTCAATATTGAAAATGGGTGGTCTTCCCCTTTAAGGATGAGGATTATCAGACGGGTATGGTGACCCCAGAATGAAAGCACCCTGCCTGCCTGACTCCTGGGAGTCTTTATGATGACATCACCAGGGAACACCAGTTAATGACCTTGCCTGTGAACGAACACAGGGGCGTCACAAGAGGGGGGGGGGGGACTGAGTTACTAGGGCCCAAGGTGAAGGGGCCTTAATTATTTTATACTTTAGCTATTGAAAAATAGCAGACATACAAGCTCACCGAGCTTGTAGATTTGCTATTTTTGAAAAGTCGTGAAAATGTGTGCAAATGCGTATGTATTTTTTATTATTTTATTTGTAACTCAAATTTTGCTTCTGGGGGTCCCTGACTCCCTGGAACGAAATATTTTGAGATGGGGCAGATTTTGAGATGGGGCAGTGGGACTGAGTTACTAGGGCCCAAGGTGGAGGGGCCTTAATTATTTTATACTTTAGCTATTGAAAAATAGCAGACATACAAGCTCACCGAGCTTGTAGATTTGCTATTTTTGAAAAGTCGTGAAAATGTGTGCAAATGCGTATGTATTTTTCATTATTTTATTTGTAACTCAAATTTTGCTTCTGGGGGTCCCTGGAACGAAGATTTTTCAAAAATAGCAGATCTACAAGCTTGTATATCTGCTATTTTTCAATAGTTAAAGCACAAAATAACGCATAATAATGCGTTCCCAGTCTAAATGGGTTAAACTCCCCCCCCCCCCCCCCCCCCCATGAAGAACATTCATGGGGGGCCCGCAGTGAATCCTTGTACCCAGGGCCCAGAATTTGGTGCGACACCCCTGAACGAACAAACCTTCTAGTGATCAGACTTGAGGCTAATTAGTCTCATTTGCTCCCTAAACTGAAAGTGGATATAGGTTTAAAGGTGATACACCATGCATTTAAAAAGTATTCATGTCATATTGTTTATGTCCCAAAAACGTTTTTCAAAAGGTTTGAGGCTAAATTACCACTCCTGAATAGAGAGCCTCTCTCATTTTTGAATGGCTCTCAGAGCATTTTCAGCTGCAGTACCACCTTTGGCCTGAACTGCAAATCTGGACAGCCTGTTTTGAGAACCCGTGGGATGCTTTTAACCTCCGCCTTCCCAAAACCAGAGAAAGACACAACCAGGGACAGATTTACCCTGCCCGGTGCTTGGACCGAGTTTGGTGCCCCCCCCCCCCCCCCCCACCCGCGCCCGCGGAACAAAAAGTGACAACTGATAACGGTGATCATACTGCGCCTCTTTGATTCCTCAACAATACACATTATTTATTGTACAATACAAACGATATTTCCCATTCCTAGGTTTAACAGGTGGTCAACCCAATTCAAAGGAGCTTTCACATTGCAACATTTCAACACTCACTTGCTTGTGGCACTCGTTGTTGGTGTGGTGTTGGTGGAACCACATCATCATCTGTGCTGCTATCACCATTGTTGGCAGGTTTACCTGAGGGTTGGAATATAAATAGCTGTTGACTGACTGACTGCTCTCCAATGTACAGTACGTACATTGTATAGAACACAATTCAATGTGTGAGCTTTATTGGCATGAGAAAACATACGTTAAGTTTAAATTGCCAACACTATAACACTCACTTGTAGTCTGTGGCACGTGTGGGCATGGGAGCAGTGGCATGACTGGCATCACATCATCCCCTGTGCTGCTGGTGGGTTTACCTAAGGGTTGTAATATGTAGATCAATTATCTGTTGACTGACTCAACAACACACACATTCATTCATTTCTATGTTTAACAGGTCAACACAATTCAAAGGATCTTTCACATGAAACCATACAGTAGGTTTACATGCAACACTATAACACTCACTTGTAGTCTGTGGCACATATGGGATAAGATATCAATATAAAATAACTGTTGATCAAAAAAGCACAGCACTGTTGCATACAAGGTCTGCTAAGATGATTTTAAACCCAAGAAAGTCTTATGTCTTCCTTTGTGCAGTGCAGTGCTCAATTCCTTTTGGTAAATGAAGCTTTGATGATTTATTATTAATTAGAATATAACTCAAATGGAGTTGAATGATTGCACTGGCAGTAAACTCAAGACCCGCGTGACGCAGCCAATCTGCAATCACAGTTCCACGCACGTGATTGCTGGCTGCCTTATAATATGCCTAAATAAGCTTAGTCTTTTCTAGGATCGCCTTTTAGTAGACCTTGTACCAGTGAACTGTACCGTCATGAAACTGTACCTTTTCCTATGCAAACTTCTAATAAAGTCTTCAATCAATCAATCAATCAGTGCATAACTGACTAAATAACTTCAATATGAAAAGAGAATATGGATATTGAAATCATCGATCCCCCCGCAAGGCTTTATGAACGGCTCTGACCCTAAAAATGTAACACACACACACACACACACACACACACACACACACACACACACACACACACACACACACACACACACACACACACACACACACACACAAATACCTCACATACATTGCTTTTTTGTATAAACTCCATCCATGTAACCACACACCCTTATACAGGCGAGAGACTGCCCAAAAACATTATGTTTAATGTATACATTTGTATTAATTACCATCATCATCATCATCTGGTGGTTGTGTTCGAGAGCGAGACTTCACGCCGGCTGCCGCGGCGTCTTGGGGATGACACCCGGCTTGTGTGTGCGTGTCTCCGGGGCTGTGTGGCCATCTGCGTCGCTGCTCGTGGAGGCAGTGCCAGTGGAGCTCGAACTTGGCCGTAAAAAAACACTCAATTTTGGTATCTTGCTTAGGAGTCCAGCTTGTCTCTTACGTTTCTTTTCGTAATCTTTTCTTTTTTGGCTCCCAATTGCCTGTTTTCTAAACATACTTGCTTGGCTTGGGCTGGGGAATCATTCTCTGAGTCTGTACACACAGGTGAAGTGGGGTAAACACAGAAGTTTGAGTGATTTCGCGCGAAGGAACGTGCCAAGCCAACGGACTGCTGGGAGTGTCACATGATCAGCGCCGGACTTATCAAAGGGCACACACACACACACACACAGGGCACACACAGGGCACACACACACACTCTCACACACACACACACACACACACACACACACACACACACACACACACACACACATACACACACTTCGATAGTAGATCCTCGCTGACCGAGCAACCAAAAAAAAAAGAAAAAAAAAAAAACATTGTAAAAAAAAAAAAAAAAAAAGCATCCCCTAGGATGGTGCCCCCTTGTGGTTGGTGCCCCGTGCTGCAGCACCTTCAGCCCGTTCATAAGTCCGGCGCTGGACACAACGGTCAGAAATGGGACTTTGTGAGGATATAAGGTGCTAGTGGGACCCCAAAAAAAGTGGATTAAAAAGTGGACCATTACAGTAACGATAGGTAAAAGTAGTAAAGGTGCGCTGTTAAAATATTCTTCTATTTCGTATTTGCTTGTCGTCAAATGGTCACCAAATGAATGAAACCCATTGATGTGTTTATTTTTTATTCATTTTTTGTTTTATTATATATTTAGAGAGAGGGAGGGGGAGAGAGAGAGAGAGTCAGAGAGAGAGAGAGATAGAGAGAGAGAGAGAGAGAGAGAGAGAGAGAGAGAGAGAGAGAGAGAGAGAGAGAGAAAGAACCCTGTTTGCAGCCCACTCAGCACCAACCACACATTTTCACACCCCTGGGTGTGCCAATTTCTAAAGTAATAATCATGGGCATCTCTTCTATTAGATACAGAGATATTATAACGGTAATAATAAATTGGACGTCAAAGTGGTGACAATTATTATAACAGGGCTCTGTACTGCTGGTGGGAATTGGAGCTCAGTCGGTATTCTCCAACACAGAAATTCTTTGACATTAACTGAAATAGCGCACTCCTATTACTGTAAATAGATTTCTCATTTAGGGATTAACAATGTTTGGGAATTCATCATGCAGACATTCAAGAAGAAAGGAAAGCATACAGCAAAAGGTCTCCTGTTATCCAAAGGACAGCGATTTACAAGTGGACCTAAAATTAACAGAATTTTCTGGCTTTCACATCCACATTACAAATAACAAAAGCCTCTTCTAATGCTGATACGTTTATTTATTTTTATATAAATATCTTTATTCATGTCAGACAGGATTAACTGTTTCACAATTTAAGTCGTTGAGTTTTCTCATTTTCCCATCCCTCCCCCGGTCCCCCCATATTGTTATCGCTGTCTTATTTTCTTTGGAGCTGTTTTCATCCTCATATATTCACATAATGAGTCACGGTCAGGCATGCGTGCATTTTCACACAGGTCTGGGTTTCAGGGGGTTGGGGGGACTTTTGGTTACTGGGCCGACGGATAATAATTAATCGTTTCCATCAGGGACGGATTAACCCCCGCGAGGGCCCCTGGCCTATCATTCTTTAGGGGCCCCCCCACCCTCCACCTTAACCCCCCTCCCTCCCGACGCGCACTACCCAGCTCGGATTTTAAGCCATGATGATCATCTGTGGGCCAAAAAAAACACCTGTAGACAACAGAGGAGGGGCCCGAACATTTGATTTTTAATTAATGTATACATTTAATTTGAGTAAATTCTCAATGACCATAGCGGTCCAGTTCCCCCAAGGGCCCCTGAGAGTCAAGGGCCCCTGGCAACGGCCCCACCGGCCCAATGGTTAATACAGCCCTGGTTTCCATGGCCCTCTTTCCTTTATCTTCACTCCGTCCCTATTCTTTTAAAACCCTGCCACTGCACTGCTCCCATGGAAAGCCATTCAACTGGATAAAGTAATTTACCTGGATGAAGAGGAGGGAGAGAGAGAGAGAGAGAGAGAGAAAAGCAGAAACAACTATGTATGTATGTACCGAAATGAAAGGGAAAATAAAATAAATAAATGAAATAAATGGTGTTGTTCTATTATCAACAGTGTATTATGTATGTAAAACAGGGGTCTTCAACAGGGGGTCCGGGACACCTAGAGTTACTACAGGGCGTCCTCCAAATCTTCCAATACTTTTTTATAATAACAACTTGTACCCTAGTGTCCATATTATGAGAACTTTAGCCAAAAATAGAAGATCTACAAGCTCACAACGCCTCGCAGCGCGAGGCGTTGTGAGCTTGTAGATCGACTACTTTCGGCAAATAGGTTTGGTGTACATGGGAAAAAGAGCAGAGTGAAAGGTCAAGTTTATTAGGTAATGACGGCTCAAGTGGTTAAATATCTGAAAACACAAATTGACACAAATATGTGCTGTCAGACGATTAAACTATATGGAATCTATGAAAAGGTTGTGGGGGTCCCTGCTTCATCTCTCTCTTAGGGATCCTTGGCCTGAAAACGTTGAAGACCCCTGATGTAAAATAAATGTATTGTGGTTCTATTATTTATATTGTGTACACCTTAGAGACACATTGATCAGAGCATAATTGTATGAAAGAGCAAAGGTTTAGAGATGGAGTTCAATTTATCTGCCTTATGAATGAGCACATAAACATGCACGGGAGTCACAACATCCCAATTCAATGTTGATTCAGAGAGTAAAAATAATGAATGGATCTCTCAGTGTTAATGTAAGAATGAATGAATGCATTTTTCTTTAATAGAAGTGTCATGACACCTCATGGGATTATATGACACCTTTTCAGACATAGTCAAAAGTATTGTTTTTGATACACTGCTCACTGGTATTGCTGATCAATGCAACAGAACAGAACAAAACAAAACAACATTTAACATAATCCCCTACTGGCTGTCAAGTAACCTGGTGCAAGTTACAAAGCACCCAAATCCAAATGATAAAATCCCAGCCAGGTTTGGCACAGAAAAACAAAAAGCGAAAGAACAAGTCTGCATACTGGATTATGCTCACATAGTGAGTTTAATAAATTACCACCAAGGTGGGTGAGGTTTTGAGTGTCTTAACTCTTCCTCAGAGCATGTAAAGAATTGACCTGTGAGTATGAGTTAAAGCAGTGGTTCTCAACCTTTTCAGGCCGTGACCCCCAAAATAATCATATTTTAATTGGGGACCCCCCCCCCCCCCCCCTGACGACTGACAAGCACTATGAGTTGAGGCTTTACATTTTGTATAACACGGTTCTATTGTGAAAACTTTAGATCTACATGCTCACAACGCCTCGCGTTGCGAGGCGTTGTGAGCATGTAGATCGTCTATTTTCACAATCAGCCTCTAGTATTTGACAATTTGGCCAATGTTTGTTGTCACTTTAGAAACGTGCAGATACCCTCTATAGACTTAAATATTCTGTTGGTTTGTTCACTGTTGAGTGAGAAAACAATGTTGCACATTAAGTTAATCATCTGTGGCCCCCCCAAAATAATTGGGGGACCCCCCTGGGGGTCCCGACCCACAGGTTGAGAACCACTGAGTTAAATGAGCACTCTGCATATTGCTGTAGAGGAAAGAAAGTACTAGGTTAGCTCAGACCCATGAGCCCTGGGGTGGGGGTGGGGGTGGGGGTGGGGGTGGTGACACGTGTCAGAGGTGTAATTTCAAACTTGTGTTTGTTGCGTAAGCAAATACAAACTCATTGCGTCAACAGGACTTTCACATGTGTCTCACGTTCTGTGTCTCTCTATCCGATATCGACTGCCGAATAAACCAGCTCAGTGGCCTTGCGGTTAGAGTGTCCGCCCTGAGACTGGGAGGTTGCGGGTTCGAATCCCCGGTCGGGTCATACCACAGACTAAAAATGGGATCCAATGCCTCCCTGCTTGGCACTCAGCATAATGGGTTGGATTAGGGAGGTTAGATCACCATTACTGATTCCCGAGCGCGGCATGGCTGCAGCTCATGGCTCAAAGAGATGGGTCAAAGGTGGTGAACGAATTTCAATGAAAGTATGTATCTGACAAATAAAATATATACAGTATCTCCTATTATCTTTGACTTTAGTTGTATGGCTTGTTGAGTGTGAGTGTCTGTGTGTGTGTGTGTGTGTGTGTGTGTGTGTGTGTGCGTGCGCGTGCGTGCGCGTGTGTGTCAGAGAGAGAGAGATAGATAGTCGTCATAATAATGAAGCATCAGAACACATAAGGCTACATGAAGGATGCTGTCTCACCGATGAAATACATCGACATAGTCTGTACAGACGATGTGACAGCATTATTTCCAGTGGCATAAGAAGTGACATTGTCTTACATTTTCATGTCATCGTTATGTACAGTAGGCCTATGTGTTTCCTAAAGTGCTGACATCGCATTATGAACAGAGTTACACATGGTTTACGCTGTTGCATTTCTCAGATATATTCAAGCTTAATTTTGCGATTATAGTGCTTCAATTGTAGTTATAGTTGAAACTATATCATATTAGTTGGCTAGACCAGTGGTTCTCAAAGTGGATTCCAGGGACTCTGTAGGTTTCTTTATGAGGGTCTTAATTGACCCATGCAAGTCTGTAACTCTGACAGGGTTCATTTGGTTCAATTTGTACACTGTCAGAGTTAAGGGGAGACCTTGACATTTGAAAGTTTGAGAAACACTGCGCTAGACCATCTCATATGGTTCCAAATCCACAATTCATATTTTGTTCCTTCCTGACCTTATAGCCTTCAGCCTATAAGCGACTGCCCTTCGCAATTTTCCCAGCAGGCTATTACTTAGTGGCGTTGGGTTGTGTGTCTTCTTGAATGTCATCACGTCTCGTCTCGGTTTCCTAATGGACAGGGTTGCCAGAATGACTTGTTGAGTCGGTTTAATTGGAGTGAAGGGGTGTTATGTGGGGGCGTCTGCTGTTAACCACTTGAACCCCAGCATGCCTATTCTGGAGGGAAATGTTTGCCAAAAAACACTAGAGGGGTTAAGGGGTTAAATGGGACATAAGTAGAATTCTGTAGCAATTTACAGCACTACAGCAAAGTCACCCTGTTTGCCACCCTGATAGTTATTACCTATTAGACCTACAGTACCTAACATCGCTGTCCATGGTACTGATTATGGCTGTTTGCTGTTTGTTAGTTATTACTTATCTTTTCTGTCGGGGAACTGTCCAATGTATGCTTTTTAACAGTCTATGGGTTTTCCGCTCTGACATCACGCTCTGACATCACTGTGATGTCAGGGGAACCACACTAACAGATTCCCTTTTATTCCCATATATGGAGTATATGATGTCAGATGTCATAGATGTCATAGGACTTTCACACAACAAATAACTGAGTGAGCATGTTTGGGGTCTCACAGCAATATCTCCATATAGGCTACAGTACATGGATCTCCATATATAGGTACCAGGGGTCTCCATATACGGGTAACTGGTCCGATATACATCACTGGTCAGATGGGAAAGACTCAGAGGTCGCTTGTCACCCTTAGGCGTCTTACTGGTTATTACTACTTAAAGAGATATTCCACTTTCAACAGGGACAGCGTATGGGCTTTTCTCCACACACACACACCCATGGCATTGTAACTTCAAACTCCATTTTAACCATGATAGATTCATTAAAAACACCCATTATTTTTTCTGGTGACTCATAATACCTTCCTAATACGTGAGCAGGCTGTGTTTTTTTCAATAACCTTTTTCATTTATTTCAATAATTATTTGGGAAAATGGAAAAAATTAAATACAAAAAAATATTATTAAAAATAAATGAAAAACGTTATTGAAAAAACACGGCCTGCTCACGTATTAGGAAGGTAGTATGAGTAACCAGAAAAAATAATGGGTGTTTTTAATGAATATGTCATGGTTAAAATGAAGTTTGAAGTTACAATGGGTGTGTGTGGGGAGAGGCCCTGGGCCTGGAGGGCCTGGTAACATTTACATCAAATATCTAAATATTGAATCAAGCAAATAAAAAACTGTTCAGGGTGTTCATAAAAGCCTGATTAGACGATAAAATTACCCAAAGTTTTTTGAAAGTGAAATATTCTATTAACTTTTCTGTCGAGGAATTCTCCATGGTGCTGATTATGCCTGTATGCCAGGGGTGGGCAACTTTGATGATGGAGAGGGCCACTACATTTTCACACTCACTCCAGAGGGCCACAATGCATATACATAGCAAAAATAGCCGATCTACAAGCTCAAAATGCGTCGCACTGCGACGCGTTTTGAGCTTGTATAGATCGGCTATTTTTGCTATTTTTTAATGGGAATCCTAGAAAGTTCCTTTTTTTTCTTATTTTTTCTAAAAAAAATCAAATGCATATGTTCTTATGTTTACATTATGAACTTAAATACAAATACTTTGGACATAAAAAATACTAAAAATATTTTAATACTAGTCATTTAGCTACTAATATAGACTAAAGTAATTCAAGCTGGTAATTTTTCCATGTTTGGAATTATAACAGCTGAAATCAATAATATATCAGTACTCCAATATCATCCTGCGGGCCGCATTAAGTGAAGGTGAGGGCCGCATGTGGCCCCCGGGCCGCCAGTTGCCCATGTATGCTGTATGCCAACCAGTTATTATACTTCCCTTTAGTGTGGAGGTGCTGTCCAGGGCACTGATTGTAGCTGTCTGCTATATACCAGCAGCCAATTCCTTTTGCTGTGGAGGAGCTGTCCAGTGCTGTTTCTGTCTGTCTGTAACCAACAGTTATACATCCCTTTGTTGTCAAGGTGCTGTCCGTGGCAGTTTTTTGGCAGCCTTTCTTGTATGGGATTTGTCAATGTGTTATTCATGCAACGTGCTCCTGCTCCTATCTTCCAGACACCCTTTAATTAAAAGGGCTTGCACACTGGGTCCTTCCTAACAGAAAAAGGCACCAGTTTTATAGGTTGATGGTCATCCTTCTGCATGTCTTTGAAATCATCTTGTCGATGAGATAGTCTTCTGTGTCATTCTGCTATAATCCAATCTGCAAGCAACCGGAATGGACAAACATTTCCTATCTTCTGACTTAGTCTGGACCTCTAGGACAGTGGTTCTCAACCTTTTCAGGCCGCGACACCCAAATTAATCATATTTGAACTGGGGACCCCCCACCCTGACGGGCACTAAGAATTGAGGAATTACATTTTGTATAACATGTTCTATTTCCTCCTCTAATATGTGACAATTTGGCCAATGTTTAATTTTTCATTCTAGATGTATTAAAAAGTCCTTAAATTGTCACATTAGCAATGTGTAGATACTGTACCCTCTATACACTTAAACTTTATGTTGGTTTGTTTACTGTTGAGTAAGAAAACAACGTTGCACACATTATGTTCTGGGGTTCCCGACCCACAGGTTGAGAACCACTGCTCAAGGACACCGCAGCACTGAAGGAGATGCCCCTGTATATAATAAATCATATAATTCAGAAAACTATAATTTCTACCTGAACAAACAAATAATTCTCAGGCAACTCAAGTTTGGCAGATTTTTCTTTTACAAAGCCTGCTTGGAGCACAGCCATGTCTATTTCGAGTCTTTTTTTTTATAGGCTTTCAAATTTCAGGTTGCATTTCAGTAAAGGCAGGAAAAACGTTTACGGAATGAAATGGCTCAGGTACCATAAATCAACACTCATGACAGTGATGAAAGGGATAATGACAACGAGAACAGTTAACTCATAATTTGTCTCTCGACCTTTATTATGGTTTTGTTTCATTTTCTA
>NC_137826.1:9635361-9655084 GCF_963921795.1 Nannobrachium achirus | reverse complement strand
GATTTGTACACTCACAGTAAACCACACGAACCTTATGTTCCCTATTCTGGGCATATAGGCGAACATTGCGAGACATTTTGCGCTTGTAGATTGGCTAATTTTGCCACAGACATACAGTATTGCGTAGATAGAACACTGTAGATGGAAGAAAGGTGGGGGGTCAAGTGTACACCCCTGGGGGATCCCGGTCAATGAAGTATTATGTGGCTTAAGTCGCTAATTAACACTGAGGAGTTTACTGTGTAGTCAGTGCACTCATATACAGCCAATTCTATAGGTCAACGGAAGGGTCAAACAAATCAATCTGCTTAGTATGCATTCATCGTGGAAGTGGGAGGGAGAGGGAGAGGGAGAGAGAGGAAGAAGGCAAAAAAGAATACAACGCAGTGTCTTATTTGATTCACTGTGCTCAGGGGTGTCACAAGGGGGGGGGGGGGGGGGGGGGGGCTGAGTTACTAGGGCCCAAGGTGGAGGCACCTTAATTATTTTATACTTTAGCTATTAGCTACTTTAGCAGATATACAAGCTCACAGCACGGCACCGAGTGCCGCACTGGGAGCTTGTAGATCTGCTATTTTTTAAAAGGCGTGAAAATGTGTGCAAATTTTTTAAATATATGTGTTATTTAAGCGAACATTTGTAACTCAAATTTTGCTTCTGGGGGGTCCCTGGAACTAAATATTTTGAGATGGAGGTCCGTGGATCATTTTGGGGGTCCTTGACATGAAAGAATTTGAGCACCACTGTGACATAGAAACATAGGGTTTTCCAAAAAAAAATAATTAATTGAAATATTCAAAGACCTAGTGCCGCTCTGTGCCGCTCTTTGAGCTTGTATCTGCTATTTTTCAATAGTTACAGCACAAAATAATGCTTTCCCAGTCTAAATGGGTTAAACCCCCTCCCCCTATGAAGAACATTCATGGGTCGCCCGCAGTATATCCTTGAAACCCAGGGCCCAGAATTTGGTGCAACACCCCTGGGAAGAAGGCGTAAAAAGAATACAACGCAGTAGTTTCATTTGATCCACTGTGCTAAATACTCTGCCGGTGACTTGTGGGAGTCCTTCATCGCTGTTCATCATTTTCCAACTGTTGTAATAATGAGGAGCCAGCTTGGATCATGACTGCTCTGGAAGCGAGAGGGCCCATTCACGGCAGCTGACAGACGGGATTTATTACCTTGTCGGAAACTGGAGCACAAGTTAAAGCACATCAAGGCGAAGTGGAGAGAAGTGGCCATGACACTTGTCTAGCTCTGTAAGGGTGGCGCTGGCTGATGAAATACAATGGCAGTCTTGGATTCGGAACGGTCTCTGTTCAATCTCCTCCCAGGCTTTGTGTTGAAGTGTCCTTGAGCAAGACACTGAACCCCGACCGTTGAAGATGGTGGGGTATTTAGAGAAATATGTGTCACCACTTTTTCTAGGAAAATTCACTGGTGCTTACTGTTAAAAACTACTGAATATTGTATTTGTTTTGACAAGCTTTCATTCAGTGCATGTGACTCTTCATCAGGCACCCACAGTGTGTACGTATATGATTTCCCGCAGTATAACGTAACAAATATTCCAATGTATGTATATCTTCAGAAGTTCTTTATGCAGGAATGTCTGACACACGCACACGCACACGCACACACACACACACACACACACACACACACACACACACACACACACACACACACACACACACGCACATTGTCGCACATTGTTTCCACCCGACAAAATATGTTTGCCAGATGTGGATGCCCAGGTTGAACCATTAACCTGCATATAAAATGCTCATACGCACTTTAACCTTGGTGGGAATGAATGTGCAGACATAGAAGGCAGACATGAGTAGGAAATTCTTTTTTTGCACCGGCGGATTTGTCTGATTCCAGGCTAAAGGCCCATTCCCACTGGGCCAGATAAACAAATACAATATATCTTTCTCCATTCAAGTGGATGGTAAGATACAGATAAAAAATGTCTGTGACAGATATTTTTTTGTATCTGTATCTTACCATCCACTTGAATGGAGAAAGATACTTTTTTATCTGTTTATCTGGCCCAGTGGGAATGGGCCTTAAGACATGAAAGAGAGGGAGGGAGAGAGAGAGAGAGAGAGAGAGAGAGAGAGAGAGAGAGAGAGAGAGAGAGAGACGCACGCACACACGCATGCACGCACACACACACACTCACAGACAGACAGACAGACAGACAGACAGACAGACAGACAGACAGACAGACAGAGAAGAAATGGGTGAGGGGAGAAAGAGAGGGGAGAAAGAGAGAGAGGAGAATGATGGAGAGAGTGGCCTTTATTGCCACTGGTCCGCCTGATAAGCACATGAAGGCCAAATTAACGTCGGCTTGTTTTAGCCTGTTAAGTCGTTGATGGACGCCGGTGCTCCCCGCAATCGCACAAGGACATCTGCTCAGCTCTCTGCTCCTCCCCACAGGACCACTGCTCTCTGTTCATCCAGTGGGAGACTCCCTCCCTATCTCTCTCTGTCCAGAGGCTTCCTTTCACAGCTTGTTGCTGGGATATTTGCACACGGTGCCCTCCACCTGGACCTTAACTCATTTGCTAGTATTTTAAACATAGGCTGAACTGTTTTCCTGCCAAATTGTCCTTACCTGTTAACGTGGGCACATGCACGCATCGTGCACGATCTGTGCGCGACTCATCTAGTAGACGTGTAGACTCGATGACAGCTTTCGAAAAAAAAAAAAAAAAAAGAACATTGAAATAGACATATCCGTTGCCAGGCTGTATCCCTGCTTATCCGCCAGTGTTTACATGAAAAAACATTGGAAACAGCCAGCTGTGCGCTATGGTAACACGTGGGCACGTTCGCGCACATAGCAGACGATATGTGCGCAGATCATATGCCAGGCAGGTAGAGGAATCAAACAGCTACCAAATAAAAAAAACTGTGTGAAAAAAGACCATTCTATGACCGTGCAGCTCCTTCCTTTGTTTACAATGGAAAACCTATGGGACCGGAGCTACGATTGGACCTCAGACCGGATATGGAAACCTAGATCCGGTCCAAACCGGAAATACGACCAGATACAGTTAGGAGGCGGGCCTAAAGAGCCAGAATCGGCTATAATCAGCGACCATACTTTTAATCGTTTTATAATGATTAAAGCTAATAACATTTCCGGGATCGACGGGCATCGCAGAGTGGTACAGCAGGAAATCTCCGTTTTTTTCGACGGGGATAGCAGGAAATTAGTTTTTAAAGGAGAATTTCGGGCCAAAACGGCTATCTTTCAAAGTATTTATTTGGTGCCAAAAAAACTTGGTCAAGTTGTCCCGTTATGAAAGAAACCTTCAAACAGGAAAAATTGGAGAGGCCTATATTGTTAATCTGTTTATTTTTCTCACTTCAAAGTCCACATTCTCTCTGCACATCAGTCGCCGAGACTGTGAGGAACACATCCAAGCTATTATATCTCGCGACCGCCATTGTCGTTATTAAAACGCTGAACTTTGAACTCCCGTTGAAATCCCGCCGCGCGCTACTTCTGTCCTCCAATGCTGGATGGGACCCAGACAGGGGCGTCAATTGGGTATGGCAGGGGTATGCAGCTGCCATACCCTGGGTCCAAGGGGGAAAATAAAAGTTACTTTTAAATATAAATCCATGAATGTCTCTTTGTCTATCTGTTCTGGTTATTATGCTGTTAAATTACAGTAAAATAACTACAAATGCAAAATTTGACAAAATGGTCACTTTAACAAGGTATTATAATTATATTCTCCACACTTTGACAAAATGGTATATTCCCAGGTTCCACAGGTCAACTGCACAGGTGCAATTAATTATTGTTAATTGTGGCACATGACAAGTTTAGTTGCAGCTTGAACAACCATTCCAGGCTGCCATATCCAGCCCAGAAACGGGGGGAAAAAATTGAATGTATAAATGAATGTATCATGCCTGTTGCTAAGGTATGGCAACGCGTATGGCAGCGCGCCTCGCGCGCGTGCAAGACACCAGTCATGTTGCCATACCTTGACTTTTTCTGAACTGACACCACTGGACCCAGAAGTCACAACAATGGCAGTCGCCTGGAGATGTAATAGCTTGGATGTGTTACTGACTACTACTAACTAATGTGTAGCGAGAAAATGGACTTTGAAGCTAGAGAAATAACCAAATTAACAATATACCCAATCTTTCCCGTTTGAAGCCCTGTTTGGGTAGGACGGCTCGACCAAAAATGGAATATATTGCATCTTTTCAAAACGGGAAAACTGGACCATGTTTTTTGGCACCACATAAATACTTTGAAAGGTAAGATAGCCGTTTGGCCCAAAACTCTCCTTTAAGCCTGATTTGTACTTCTGCTATTTTGTCGCCCGATACCGTCGCATGACATTATACACCATTGTATGATGGTGTCACATGCTGAAAGATACACTAGCTGATTTGCAAGCCCACACCGCCACACATTGGACTTGTAGATCAGCTACTTTCGTCACGCGTCACCAAAGTCAGACTTTAGCTTGGCATTCCACCTTTTAATTGTTTCACCCAAGGCTGCCCAGCCCGATCACCTGTTTGCAAAATGTGTGTGTGCGTGTGTGTGTGTGTGTGTGTGTGTGTGTGTGTGTGTGTGTGTGTGTGTGTGTGTGTGTGTGTGTGTGAGTGCGTGCGTGCGTGCGTGCGTGCGTGCGAGTGAGTGAGTGGGTGAATGAGTGATCAATAACCTATTACATTGGCAGTGGAGTTTGGTTCCTCTCCTCGGGTATTTTGTATTTTGTCACCTTGTGCACTTGTGTTAAATTGGCACAGGCTCGGTCCTGCTTCATCTTCTTATTTATTTCTCTGTGAGAGCGTTGTCTAGAAATGAACAACCTGACCCTCAAAGTTAACTTTACACACACGCGTGCGCACGCACGCACGCACGCACGCACGCACGCACGCACGCACGCACGCACGCACGCACGCACGCACGCACGCACGCACGCACACACACACACACACACACACACACACACACACACACACACACACACACACACACACACACACACACACACACACACACACACACACACACACACACACACACACACACACACACACACACACACAAGGTTATCTGTATGCATGAGAGATGCATACTGAAAGCGATGGGGTTTTACAACTCCCAACATGACTCAACACTGCCGGCATGTCGGAGGCATTTCCAGCAGACAAGGCTAGCCTAGTAAACTAAGCTTCTTTAGTTTACATGGAACTACTGTAGCGGAGAGATTCCATGTTATATGCACTCTGTATTGAAAGGACACACTGGCTCTGACTGTGATTTACTGGCTGCTATGGCACTGGGGTTATATGCACTTTGCCTGCCACTATCCACAGTTACTTACTTACTAGGCAGTGTTGTTTTTGACAGCACATTTTGATTTAGTTTTAGTCATAGTCCTTTGAATAAAATCTCATTTTGTTTTAGTCATAATTTAGTCTCATGAAAAGTTTTAGTTTTAGTCATATTTTAGTCGACTAAATAATCATGAGATTTTAGTTGACTAAATCTACAGTTGATTTAGTCAACTAAAATCTATTTTGGCAGGCCTTGATGGCATCGTAATGACTGATTTCACACTTGGTTGCATGCTGAAAATAGCCGATCTACAAGCTCACAACGCGTCTGCTATTTTCAGCAAGCAACACCTGAGAGCAACCAAACATAAAATGACTTTCTCCTCCACTAGTCCCTCCCTAACGTTTTAGTCTAGTTTTATTTTGTTGACGAAATTGTCAATATATTTAGTCTTAGTTTTAGTCATCACAGCTTAGTTTTTATTTCGTTTTCGTCAGTGAAAAAAACACAGTCGACACACATTTTTCGTCATAGTTTTAGTCGACAAAATCAACACTGTTACTAGGACTTGGACCCCCACCTGAAAATATATTGTGCCAGGGAGTCAGGACCCCCAGAAGAGAAGATTTGTGTTAAAATGATTGCGATACTCATCAGCACGCGTGTCATAAATCAGTGGTTCTCAACCTGTGGGTCGGGACCCCCAGGGGGATCCCCAAATTATTTTGGGGGGGTCCCCAGATGATTAACTTAATGTGCAACATTGTTTTCTCTCTCAACAGTAAACAAACCAACATACCGTTTAAGTGTATAGAGGGTGTCTGTCTGCACATTTCTAAAGTGACAATTTAAGGACTTTTTAACCCTACCAGTGCCAGCCCCTAGATGGTGCCAAAGAATGCCAGGCTTTCTCCCATAGGCGAGCGCATTAGCATCCGGGGACTCACGTTGCAGTGACGCGCGTGCTCACGTTCGTGCACGTCATGGAAAGGTCCCGGATGATAATGCTAACAGAATAGCTATTCCCATTTTGTCATTTTAAAGATCATTTTTCGGCGATTTTTGGCCACATCCCTAAAAACACAATCCAGAGATATGGGCCTCCAAAGATGTGGTTTTTCATTGGATTCGGCGGCGATTCGCGGCTACGTTCACGGCTCACGGCCGGCATGGCTTCCCCAGGATTTGGACCATTGGATTTTAAATTTAGGCTCAGGCTTCAGAAGGCCTCGGATCATTTTATTCATTTCATTAAAAATCCCGAACATGTTCGGGATAGGCACACTGGACTACGTTCCGGAAGCGGCGCTGAACATTCGGTGAACATTGGGGGTCTCAAAAATGTATTTTAAACCATTTTTAATGGAATATATCGTCGGACCATGTAAAATGGCTAGCTGGCTAGCGTAGGACGAGCCAGGACCACCCACGACTCTACAAGCAGCTCAGGGTAAGTCAATTAATAAAAAAAAAAATGTTTTGGATTGAACATATCCCGAACATGTTCGGGATAGGCACAGAATGAGTTAATAGGCCTACCTCTTTCAATACCAAATTAAACATTAAACACACAATATTAGAAGCAGAAATTGTGAAAATAGCCAATCATACTCACAACGCTTCGCAACGCGAGGCATTGTGAGCATGTAGATTGGCTATTTTCACAATAGAATTATACAAAATGTAATGTCTCAACTCTTAGTGCTCGTCAGGGTGGGGGGGTCCCCAGTTAAAATATGATTATTTTGGGGGGAGAACAGTGGATTTGGTAACCATTCATATTTCAGTTCCGTTATTGACAAGCTTGTGAAATAGTAGGAAAAGGTCAGCGCCTCTTCTGTTCAAGGAAACTTGCCAAATTTGAGATTGACAAGAAATTGATGATTTTGTTCTACAGAGTATGTTATTGCCTTTGCTGTCATTTGTTGGTATGGTAACCTTGGCGTTAGACAGAAAAATGGCCTTAATGGGCCGTGAGGGGGGCGGGGGGATGGTGGGGGCACAATTCTGCTGTCTGAATCATATTATGACAAGCAGGTGCTTAAGAAAGCGACATCCATTAGAAAGGCTCTCATCCCCTGAATCCTGAATACAGGCTCTTGCCTTCCGGTTGGTTAAAGCAAGTGGTTCTCAACCTGTGGATCGGGGTCCAGGGGTGTCCCCAAATTATTTTGGGGGGGTCCCCAGATGATTAACTTATTGTGAAACATTGTTTTCTCACTCAACAGTAAACAAACCAACATAAAGTTTAAGTGTATAGAGGATATCTGCACATTTCTAAAGTGGCAATTTAAGGACCTTTTAATACCTCTAAAATGACAAATTAAACATTGGCCACATTTTCAAATATTAGAGGCGGAAATTGTGAAAATAGCCGATCTACATGCTCACAACGCCTCGCGTTGTGAGGCATTGTGAGCATGTAGATCAATAGAACCATATTATACAAAATGTCATGCCTCAACTCTTGGTGCTCGTCAGGGTGAGGGGTCCCCAGTTCAAATATGATTATTTTGGGGGTCAACCTGAAAAGGTTGAGAACCACTGGTTTAAAGGCCCCTGCAAATAGAAACAACAGGTACAAATTCTCATTCATACCTATCCTTCCATCAATGTTTAATTTCTTTTATGTTTATGTTTATTCAGCTTTCAGCATGATAACAGATGTTTATAAAGTATTGGGTGATTTCTTGTACAGGTATCTCTCAGTTATGCATGCTGGAGTGTCTCCATTCCTTGTTTGGCGAGCAGAGATCTTCCTGTAGAAAGGTCAAGACACAGATGATGGAGGCAGGAGGAGGTATATAGCTGTTGTGGGGACAGTTGACAGGATGGTAACGATGAGCTGATGTTCTTTTTTTCTGATGAACACTTGTTATTAGTATCTGGATTGTTTTATGTCTATGTATCAGGGGTCTTCAACGTTTTCAGGCCAAGGACCCCTTAGTTGAGAGAGAGAGATGAAGCAGGGACCCCCACAACCTTTTCTTAGATTCCATATTGTTTCATCGTTTGACAGCACAATCGTCAGTGTATTTTGAATTCATGTCAATTTTCAGATATTTAACAACTTGAACCATCAATACTTATAAAACTTGACCTTTCACTCTGTACTTAGTCTGCTCTTTTTCCCCCTCTACACCAAAGCTCCTTGCCGAATTGTAGATCGGCTATTTTTGGCTAAACTTCTCAGAATATGGATGCTATAGGGTTCAAGTGGTTAATATAGAAAAGAAGAAAAAAAGTTTCTATCACACAAAGATTTGGAGGACCCCCTGTAGTAACTCTGAGGACCCCCTGTTTATGTTTATGTATGTTTTACTTTTTGAGTTCGTAGAAGCACACATTTCCCTGTTTGGGACATAATAATAAACGTACTTGACCTTGATCTGAGTGTCTGTTTTGGGTCTTAGGCTCCCTTATAGAGCATGGGTCTTCAACAGGGGATTAGTCTGGCCATGCCAGGCTAATCCGGGACCCCTAAGGGTTCCTCACAGTAACAACATGGCATGTGTGGGGAGATGTTCTCCCCAGAACATTTAAACGTCTGAAAATACGTAGGGATGTTCGATATGGAAAAAATATAATATCACCAGTAAGACGTCCTTTAGGCGCTTTGGAATGGGGTCAACTTTCCCTCTGCGTCCTAAAATAAATATTGGCACTTTGGCTACAGTGTGTGTGGCCGCTACTTTGTCTTTTGAAGACTATTAAAATGGGATCAACTTTGACCAAAAAAATGCACAGACCTGGAGGGTTAAAGTTGGCCAAAATGTGTCCGTATTTTCCCAAATATGGAGATGACTCACGTCTGACATCATAGATGTTTGATGTCATAGACCACATGAGACTGACCAAATATGGATGAGCCGGGATGAGATGTCACACACTGTGACGCACATGGACTTAACTCATTGAGTGCCAGCGCCCTCTAGGGGCCATAGAATGCCAGCGCATCTCTCATAGGCGAGCGATTTAGCTTCCAGGACCTCACCTTCCAGGACCTCACGTGCTCACGTTCATGCACGTCATGGAAATGTCCCGGATGATAATGCTAACAGAATGGCTATTCCCATTTTGTCATCTAAAAGATCATTTTTGGGCGATTTCGCCGTAAATAAACCTCGCGCCGCTTCCCTAAAGACACAATCCAGAGATATAAGCCTTCAAAGATGTGGTCTTTCATTGGATTAGGCGGAGATTGGCGATTTCGTTCGCAAATAACGTCCGGCCGGGACGTTGCTAGCTTTCGGCTAGTAGCTAGAAAAATCAGGCCAGGCTTCAGAAGGCCTCTTATCATTTTATTCCATTTCATTAAATATCCCGGACTAGTTCGGGATAGGCACCCTGGAATACGTTGCGCCGCCTACAATGAACATTGGGTGAACATTGGGGGGGGGGTCTAAACTTTATTTTAAACCATTTTCAATGGAATAAATCGTCGGAGCATCTAGCGTCTCTCGTTGGTGAGCGCTGGGCGAGCCGGGACCACCCACGTTGCTCCAAGCAGCTCGGGGTAAGTAAAATAGCAAATAAAAAATTGTTTTTGATCCCGAATATCCCGAACTAGTTCGGGATAGGCACTGCATGAGTTAATATTGATGACACCAGGGATCTCCATATAAGGGCATAAAAGGGACAAGTACAGAATTAATTTGCAACATCATGAGCTGGGATGAGGTGTCATTGTGATGTCAGAAGAGTGACGGACAGACAGACAGACAGACAGACAGACAGACAGACAGACAGACAGACATGAGCTGGAGGTTTTCATACTAAGTAGTGACCTATGGTCGTAACAATATTTTCCAAGCTGTGTCACGATTCTTTTTCATGTTGGTTTTCATGGTTATTTTTCAAGTTGCTTAACAGTTCAACCACCTACAAGGTATTTAGACCAAAATGCTGGTTTTAATGAATTCTGCAATGATCTCTGTATTAACAATTCAACAGGAATTTTTAGATGGTTCCTTCGTATCACAATATATGATATCTCGGAATAGGCATATACTCATACAGTGCCAGGCGACTTTTAGGGCGACTTTCTCACTATGGGCTTCCCTGCCAAGCGACTTTGGGCGACTTTTACTTAGAAAAAAAAAAGATTTTTTTTTTTTTTTTTTTTTTTTTGGACCCAATTAAATCTAGTAAACATGATTTCAATCGCGATTTTGCATGTTCCACCCCCCATACAACCCCATCTTTCAAACATGGCAGCCATTTTTGTTTACATCTGAAGAAAACATTATGGCTGATAAATCATGAATGCCTGAACGGATTTCCAATCTTTTTTTTTTGTTTGAAAGCTGTGAACAGCCTGCACAAACATGGTGCATGATCTGTGCATGGGCGTGCATGATCTGTGCACTATAAATTACATGGGAGTCTATGGAGGCTTCTGGCACTAGTGCCACTCGAGGGGCATTTTAAATTGGCAGTAAGTGAGTTAATCACCATATCACCCCTACATGAACATTATTCCAACACAATGTTTGAAACAAACACAACCACCTGATAGTGCTGTCAAAATGAAGTGAAGCCATCAAAGGTGCTACATCACCATGGTCACTTAAAAGAAAAACCTGTGGAATATAAAAAAAAAAGTCTCAAATCTCTCAACAATCAACACACAGTCACCGATGAGACAATCAGCAAAATATGCTGAGCTGGCTTTAATTGAAAGCCACATCGATAAAGGCTTCAAAATAAGTTTAATATCGTCACGGGCAGAAAGCTCGTATCTCCAAGTTTAAAATTTGTAAATTTTTTCGCAAAGTAAAGCACTGCTTCATCACACAAGGCCGTCGCACAAAAGTAGTGAAAACAGCCGATCTACAAGCACACAACGCCTCGCACACTAGTTGAAATCATTTTAAAAATTATAAATACAAAACAAACGGCTTTGGACACACAAGGTTTCCACCTGACAACGACGACATGCAGCACATACACTCTGAGAAATGATTCTGCGGCCGAGTATATGGCACTATTAGAAAAAGTTATATTTACTCAATAAAATCACTGAATATCATGTATGTGATTGTTTGAGTAGGTCACACCAAACAAAATGAGTAAAAATCCAACTGTTCGTTTTGAGTTAGATGTACATATATTATTTGAGTTAATTTCGTGAGAATAAATTAGTATTTGACCAACTGATTTTATTCATGAATTATACTCAATTTGTTTTGGTAATTTTCCTTCATAATATTTGAGTATGGAGTACTTATATGGATCAATTTAAAAAGACCCTTAATTATTATTCATTCCAACTAAATAATCTTTCATCTCTCACAACAACCTAAACAATTGAGTAGATATGACTAAGATTCAAAATTGTACACAAGGGTTCATGGGAAAAAAGGGTTCATGGGAAAATTCTACTGGAACATTCTGTCAACAAACAGCAGCAGCAGCAGCAGCACACATCTTTTTCAACAAGAGACCTGGAGAGTGTTTGCAAATATTGGTAAGTAGATTTACTGTATCTTTGTGCATATAGGCTACACAAATGTATTGGGTATAACTTGTGTTCTTTACAAAGGTTTGCAGCTAGTTAAGGTCACAGTGAGGGTAATGTGCAAGCCCTCTAGTCATGACTTTTTGCATTTATTACAAGCTATGCACAGCTGCATACAATGGTGTGTACAATGAAGATAAAATGCACAGGTAGGCCTACATATTATCTACATGTATCTATTATGGTGTTCAATGAGGATTACATTGTGTAAAAAACTTGGAAAAAGTATGAAGTAAATAAGCAACATGATTATACAGTATTCCTTGATTTTGGTTTGGCCAAGTAATTATTGGAATCATAAATTGACTAAGCCTCACATGGTGTCAGTTATTTGAATTATTATCTTTTTTTTTTCTTCAGAAATGCTCAAATGACCAATTTACAAGCTCAAGCTTGTGAGCTGTAGATCAGCTATATCCACTATGTTTGAATATTTTGAAGTATACAATTATTATTATTAACTATATCCCTGTAAAATTGGGTTGCAGATATTAAGCATTAGATGACATTATGTTGTCAGTCAGCAGACATCAAGGAGAGTTGGCCTGCCTTGTTAGATGTTTACAGAAATGGTTACAGAAATTAGACCTGAATGTGACAGACATCTTGTCATTGTAGTTAACCACTTGTATACCCTAGCATCCCTATCCTGGGGGAAAATACCAGATCTATAATCTCACGTCTTCTTTTTTACTCTCTTCCCCTCATCTCTGTCTTCCAGGTTAGTGCAAAGTTCAGGATGATCACCACACTGAATCTCGAGCCAAAATGTATGGCAATGTTGGACTTCTATACCCCCAAACTACTGTCCATGTACCAGTCCAAGAAGGGCAGTTTGGGCACAAATGAGTATTCTACTTCAGGTATGAAACTTTCATTTACTCTAACTGCTTTAATTATATTTCACCTGGCTAATGACAATAATTACTACATTAATTTATGCTAAACTCATCTTTATCCCCTGCAACTCTCTCTCCTGATTATTCATTTCTAAATGTATGTCTTAATAGCTACTAAGGACAGTCTCCCAGCTTCCGTTGCTAAAACTGGGTTGTGGAAACAATTGTATTGCCAAAGTTTATGTTAGTTTATGAAAGTGCAGTCATACTTTTTCTTTATTGTTCAAATAATTATGTTTCTATTCTGCAGAGAGCAATCCCCAATCAACGAACACGAGAGGTCATCATCCGATATCTCGTCGACCATCTGGAAGAAGATAGTGTCAAGATCAAGGACTTTCAAGTTAGTAAAATAAATGTTTTGACGTTTTAATGTCATCGTGGATGAGACCATCACATGCAAAGGAACAGCATAGTGATGTCCAGAGAAGGTTGTGACATTGACTGAATGGCTGTTGCATCCGTTGCATGTCTGGTCCAACTGATTCAAGATTATGCCCAGGGCTGCATGTGTGGAGACAGCTAGGATTGCTCAATGTGTGTCTGTGTGTCTTGTAACATTTAGCCTGAAAGTGAGCTCTAAACAATTATCTTCACAATGTGTGCAGGAAGGAAGCTGCTGGTGCACCTGTCAGAGTAGAAGAGAAGTTGACAGAGGAGGTGATGATGAAGATGAAGATCTACCTGCTGCAGAACCAAGAGGACTCAATGAATGAACCTACTGATGTAGGTATTGTGATTAAGGGCATCACTGCCCTCAACAATCTTGGGGAACTGCTGCTATCTGTTGGGACTGTTCTGTTCTATTTCAGCCAAAGTTCAGAGACTGAAAAAATGTCTGCTTGCCGACTACTGTTCAGCAAGATGCTCTCAGAACGTGGATATAACCTACTGAAAGTGGATTTATTGTCAAAACAGCATTTTTGCAATGGTATTTGTTGCTGATAGTAATTAGTTAATGTAAAGTGTTTGTTTCTGGTGCATTCGAGTCATAATGCAAACAGGTCAGTTTAGCATATCTACACGTGTGCATAGTCAATATGTTTAAATGTTGAGCTACTGTAAATGCTTATTTATTATTTCATATTCCAAGTTGTGATTTCCTTTCATGCCAAATGGCCTCTGACTGTCTTCTTTAATGTATTTTGTGGTTATGACTTACTGTTTATTTGATGGGCTCATTGTTCTTATGGTGCATAATGTTTGACAGACTGCTTACTTACAGTATGCACAGTTCAATTAGAGGTACTTATATACAGTATTGTGAACACACACTTCTCTTTAGTAAACAGAACATTTTAAAAGTGTCAGGGATACCCCTTTCCTGATCATTATCTTTAAACATATTGTTTTTTCAGGCATTGTTGCATGTCATTTACATACTAAAGTATGTTGAATGTTCATACTTGATGTGGTGTTACACTGGTCAAAATTAGTTGATTAAAAACATAATTATCTGCATAATTATTTCATGTGTATTCATTTGACATCATGTACTCCTGGAGTAAAAGGTAAAGTAAATGAAAGGGGTAAAATGGTACTATATGAATTAAATCAATAAAAGTAAATGAATAGAGTAAATGTGACATATTTGTTTTGTTAAATCATACTCTAATATTCAATTAGATCTACTTAATATTTCAATTTATTTACTTGTAGTATTTTGTGGCATTGACTGAATAATTTAATTATATCTACTCAATTTCTTTAGGTCAGTGTACTCAATTTTAGTTGTTAATAAGTACGTAAAAGTTTTGGTTACTTTTACTCAAATTAATTGAGTTTCATTTACCTGATTTCATATCAGTAATATTTACTCAATATTTTTGAGTGTAAAAATGTTTCACCAATAAAA
This sequence comes from Nannobrachium achirus, assembly GCF_963921795.1. Classification (NCBI taxonomy): domain Eukaryota; kingdom Metazoa; phylum Chordata; class Actinopteri; order Myctophiformes; family Myctophidae; genus Nannobrachium; species Nannobrachium achirus. Next base: position 9,640,478 of record NC_137826.1, on the reverse strand, counting down.
TTGAGTAGAGCCTAGTTTTTGTTCTAAGACCTGCCAGATCCCATGGGCCAGTCTTTTTGGATAATGAATTCTGCCCGCCCATTTTCAAGCTTTTTGGTCTACATTCAGCGATTCCACTCAGATCTGCTCCGGCTCTGGTCATTTCGCATTTGGGTTCAACTCCCCTGACTCACACTCACTCACAGCGGCTTGCAACCAGACTTTGTTGATTTGATTCAAAGTGGGCATGTCAGACTCAGCAGGCATAGATGATTGCTTTTAGCCAAATTTCAGCAGGAGCTTAAAAAAAACACACACACAAAATGGTGCTTCTGGCCTGTATAACGAACACAAAACGAATAGAAGTTGTTGTGCTGTTCCTACTAAAGTGTTCTCTAACTTCAGCTCAACAGCGACCTAAACTCCAATTTCCCATAGAAAGAACGACAGAATCGTGAAGTAAGATGTGTCCTTTTACTTGGCATTCTTCATCAATTGTACAGGTCATGGAGTAAAAACTGAAAATAAACAATACACAAAATACAACATCAGATGTTGTCCGGTTCGCTTTACAGTATCTTGTAAATACAATCCTTTTTAATACAATCATTTTAATACCAAATAACCATGAATTACCTTTTTAACATTAACTTATTCTCTTAATTATGCATACATGAATTATAAATGAAACATGAAATTATAGTGTCCACACTCCACATGAATTATAACTCACGGCATTGCCTCCTGGTGAGGGTATGTAGAAGGTAAGATGGAAAGCATCAAACTGGACACAGAGGAGAAGAGATGCACTCTCTGTGCTGCTTCTGACAAGAATGCTGTTTGTGAGCCTACACAGCTGATTCCTGACTAGTGCAATCAACAAACTCACACACCTGCCTTTGCTAGTCACAGTGACCTCCACTCAATTAAGAGGGCCTTTCATCTATATGGGTACTTCTGTCTTTCAAAATAAAGCCACTTTAAGCAACATAACAGCATGCATTACAAATCACATTATAGGACAAGACACTCCCCGCCTGACCTTTATGAGGTCACCATCTTATTTTTTTTGTTACAATGCGGGTTCTGAACATGAACATGAACTAGGACTAGTCTACAAAAAGTCTTTTCACAACCTTGGTCCGTAGTCTTCATTTCCACATTGCACTACTTTTCCCTTTTCCCAGGGAAGGTAGCGATGATTGCTGCCATCGGCGTGTTGTTCTGAACAGCTTGATTGTCCTTTGGCAGGACAAGGTCTCCTCGTTGAAGGTTTCTTTTGGACTCTGTCCACCTTTGACTGCATTGCGGTGTTGGTAGGTATTCCCGTTACCACAGGTTGATGGCTAGGTCTTGAACTTGCTTCCACTGTTTTCATGTAGACATCCTTCTCTGAGAAGTCTCCTTGAGGGGGTGAGACTGCAGCCTTCTTGCTCGACCTGAGGGGACTGTCCTGTGACTCCCCGCCATGGCAGGTTTTCTCTTTAACGTGCATGACACTTGTGCGTGGTTGGAGGATTAATGGGCAACCTGTTTCTTGCACATCAGTCTTGAATGCTGTGACTGTTGGCTTGTCAGTTTTGTCCAAACATACGTCTCCTACCAGCACCCAGCCCAAGTCAAGGCGTTGGGCGAAGGGGGTACCGTATGGCCTGAATAAATCATACGGCCCGGTGACCTGTTGCCTCACTTGGTGTAGCAGTGTGATATCTCTGCCAAACAACAGTAGGATCTCTGCTTGCGGGTCGAGCTCTGGGATGTATTCTGCTATTTTCCTTAAGTGTGGGTGGTGCAGGGCTGCACTTGGTGTCGGGATCTCAGACCTGTTGTTGACAATGTCATTGCATTCGAGAAGTGGTGGTAGCGGAATGCCGAGGCTGCCATCCATCGACTCGATCCGAAACCCTTCAGCTTTCCTGCCTGATTTCTGAACCACTCCGGAACACGTTTTCAGGTTGTATGAAGATGGTTCAGCCTTTATGTTAAACCGATCAAAGAAAGCAGATCTTGCTAACGAGCGGTTGCTCTGGTCGTCTAATATCACGTAAGCGTTGATAGCTTCGTCCCTTGAGCCTTCTGGATATAGCTTTGCTAAGCAGATCTTAGAGCACGATCGACCTACTTGGCCCAGATCGCATACCTCTGTACAGCTGGAGCTGACGACGTCCTCGCTGGCGTGGTCTTCTTCCTCCTCCCCGCCATTCTCTGCTGAGGGTGAAGAGGCCCTGGGTGTTTGTGATGCAGGCTCAGGATGCATGGCTGTTTCATGAAAGCTGCTGTGGCACTCCTCACACTTTACTGCATTTTTGCAGTCCTTTGCCAGGTGAGAGGTCGAGCATACACATTTGAAACATATTCCTTTCTCCTTGAGAAAGGCCTTCCTGTCCGAGAGTGGTTTGTTTCTGAATGTCCTGCACTTCCTCAGCGGGTGAGGAAGGTTGTGAATTGGGCATGTTTTACGTGGATCGTTGTCGCTTTTCACAAGGTTGTCTGCATCAGGTTCTGCTGGGGAGACATCCGTCTTGTGAACCGTGATTGGATAGCTGGAGCCTTGACCTTTGAAGGTAGGTCTGTCTGTTTTTAGAGTTGCAGTACTGCTGCTTGAAAGAAGAAAGCTTGGGTCGTTACGGTTTCGCGCTTCGTTGGAGACAAACCGAACAAAGTACTCGAATGGTGGGTAACAGCCGCCATTGTCCATCTTCCATTTGTGGCCGGTGGACATCCATTTTTCTTGGAGCCCGTAAGGTAGCTTCTCGACAATGGGGTTAATGACCCGTGGAGTGTCCAAATAAGACAGCCCCCTGAGGTAGCCGTCCTCCTTTGCACCCTGGAGCTCCATGAGCAGATCTCCAAGGTCCTGTAGCTTTTTGTGGTCTTTTGCCACCACTCGTGGGAAGTCATCCAGACGCTTGAATAAAGCGTTTTCTAATATTTCGGGAGCTGCATACGTTTCACGGAGTCTTTCCCATGCCTTCTGAAGAGCTGCTGCTGGATTATTTACATGCACGGAGCGCATGCGCTTGACATGTTCGCTGGATTCCTTGCCAAGCCACCTTGTCATTAAATCCAATTCCTCTGTTGCTGTGAGGCCTAACCCTCTGGTAGCGGTTGTGAAGGATGAGTACCAAGCACGGTAGTTTTCAGGTTTGTCATCGAACTGATATAGGCTGGAGCTCACCAAGTCTCGCCGAGCCAGCAGGGTTACAAGTAAATCAGTAGTAGGCGCATTGGCGCTAGTTGCTGGTGTACTTTGGGGGGTGTACGGCGTACCTTGGGGGGTGTACGGTAGAGCTGAAGTATTCAACTTGGAGTAATCCCTGCTTGAATGTCCTTGATCATCATGATCTCCTTGATGAGACTTGTATTCCTTTTTAACAGGACGTGGTGTGCTTGTATCCTTGATTTGGTCTTTGACTGACACCTTTTTGCTGACTGCTTTAGCATGTTGAGGTGAGCTATCCCTTGCTGGGTTGCTGCTGTGCTGCCGCTGTGTCGGTGGAGAAACAACAGCTGTGTTTGGCCGTGTCGGATTATTGTCGTCCACACAGTCTTGCGATGGAGAGGCGACATGTGGGTTTTGCTGATCGCCAGCAGAGTTAAATATCTGTTGAGAATTTACGAACTCACTTGTCCGCTCCATTTTATCCTCTTCTGAGATAGCATCCAAAACTTGAAAATCTTGGAAGACTTCGGCTGTCTCCAAAACTATTGCTTCTGCAACAGCTGCGTCTGCTTCACGCTTGAAAGTGAGCACTTCCATTTCAGTTTCAAGTTTAGCTGTAGCATATTGTAACTTTGCTTCCATAGCAGCCTTTTCCTGGTGCATATTCTGCCCTTACTTTGGCTGCCTCTGCTCTTCCACGGGCACGAGTAGCTATGCTGGCCGATGAGCCTGATGTCCGTGAGCTCTTCCCACTTTTTCCACTTTTAAATGAAGTTGCGTCGCTTCCCTTTGATGCCATCTTCCTCCGAGCACGACACCTGTTGAAGTATGCCTTTTTACTGTGCTGTTCCTACTAAAGTGTTCTCTAACTTCAGCTCAACAGCGAGCTAAACTCCAATTTCCCATAGAAAGAACGACAGAATCGTGAAGTAAGATGTGTCCTTTTACTTGGCATTCTTCATCAATTGTACAGGTCATGGAGTAAAAACTGAAAATAAACAATACACAAAATACAACATCAGATGTTGTCCGGTTCGCTTTACAGTATCTTGTAAATACAATCCTTTTTAATACAATCATTTTAATACCAAATAACCATGAATTACCTTTTTAACATTAACTTATTCTCTTAATTATGCATACATGAATTATAAATGAAACATGAAATTATAGTGTCCACACTCCACATGAATTATAACTCACGGCATTGCCTCCTGGTGAGGGTATGTAGAAGGTAAGATGGAAAGCATCAAACTGGACACAGAGGAGAAGAGATGCACTCTCTGTGCTGCTTTTGACAAGAATGCTGTTTGTGAGCCTACACAGCTGATTCCTGACTAGTGCAATCAACAAACTCACACACCTGCCTTTGCTAGTCACAGTGACCTCCACTCAATTAAGAGGGCCTTTCATCTATATGGGTACTTCTGTCTTTCAAAATAAAGCCACTTTAAGCAACATAACAGCATGCATTACAAATCACATTATAGGACAAGACAGTTGTCCAGTTGAATCGGTGGCTGCGTTGTAAAAAGACCCAAACCAGACCTTGTCCAAAGGTTGTTATTGTGTTGGAGGTGTAGCTAAGCCAAAGTGTGACCACTCAACTCAACATTGTTTTGCTTAAACCCACTGACCGTAAACCTAACCCTAACCAAATTAACTTTGCTTAACTCAATTATTGGCAAGGCACATGGGGGAAAGCTGGACCATGTAATGGGAAATGGCATCTACCCTGTGGGCCAGGCTTGGAGGGCAGACAAGGTGATGTCCATCTGTCCTTATATGGACTTATATGGATCTCTGCCATTGATGGACCAGTCAAGTCTGCCTAAGTCATGCAGAATGTACTTTACTCTGGGTGTATGTGTGGGTGTGTTTGGCTGTTCTCCACAAAGCCTGAAGTTCTCCATGGGAGATATTAACCTTTCAACGATGAAAGTGACTTGAGGAAGTGCTGGAGCAGTGCATGGAG